>NC_092271.1:26778535-27066035 GCF_036320965.1 Panulirus ornatus | reverse complement strand
CTGTGCAGAAGATTGACCCAGGGCTCCGGAGAGTAGAGTGTTATGTGCCCAAGATAACGTAGAGTCAGAGAGAGAGAGAGAGTAGCGGGAGCTCTACATAGAGAGCCCTGGAGAGTGCTGTGTACATGATAACATAGAGCCCCAGTGAGCGTGGGGTGTGATCCACACACACACACACACACACAGAGCGCTTTACTGAGCATTGTTTGCCACACCTCACGCTCAGTCAAGCCGTCAGTCATTATCCTGGCCATTTGTGTCGACGGGTCGTGGTGGCGATGATGGCGGTGGTGGGCAAGAGATCTTTATCAATTGTCAAAAATAGCTCAAGGGGCTCCGTCGTGGCTCTTTGTTTTGGTGAGGAAGAGTTGGTGAGAGGCAGAGGGAGGGGGGGGGGGGGGCACCTCCTGTGGGTAGATTTCACGTCTTGTGTCCTTTTTTTTTTCTTTCCTTCCTTTTCTTTCATTCCATCTTTGGATAATGGAGGAATCGTAAAGACAAGGACTTGGTAGTTTTGAGGAAGGCACCTCGTTCTCACAGCTCCCATGTCTCCTGCAACCCCTTGATCACCACTGACCCCCACATACCATCCACACAAACCACCCCACCACACGCTGACCTCACCACACCCAGGTGCCAGATACAACCCCGTCCCTCATTACCACCATCACCACCACCAACCACACACTTGCCTTTCCACCACAGTTAACCCCGTCAACCCCCACCTGCCTCCTCACCAAAGCTCCTAATGCCAACGCCACAACCCCCATCCCCACCCAGGTCAGCTCAGGTCATCCCTGGGTCAAATGGTGTTCACCTCGGGTCATGCCAGCCTTGTTACCAGTCCCCCTACCATCCCTCAAACCATCCCCAATCCCCCCCACCGGACCAGGTGAGCGGAGGTCACCCCAGGGTCATCTGTTGTTCACGTCGGGTCACACCATCGGGTCAAAACTACCGATGTGACCCGTTTCTCTTCTACTCTCTCTCTCTCTCTCTCTCTCTCTCTCTCTCTCTCTCTCTCTCTCTCTCTCTCTCTCTCTCTCTCTCTCTCTCTCTCTCTCTCTCTCTCTCTCTCTCTCTCTCGTATGGTCCAGTAGAGCGCCAATAATGTTCTGTATTTCTGTGTCTTCAGGTTTCAAACTCACTCCAGCTTTACTGTGGCTTTGGAACTCATTTTCTCCCTCCTTTTCCTTTGAATTACCATTGGATCACCTCCTCTGAACTTTTATGTTCCTTCAGAATGTCTGATGGTGTTTCCTGTTGGATGTTTTCGTGTGTCAAATTCTAATCTGTATCACTATTTCATGGTGTGTGTGTGTGTGTGTGTGTGTGTGTGTGTGTGTGTGTGTGTGTGTGTGTGTGTGTGTATGCGCGCAAGTCTGAATAGTAGGAAAACCGCAGGAAGAACAGTATAGACCACATATGCCTCAAGGCACTGATAAAAAGAAAAAGAAATTGGGAAATTTGAGGTTCCTGTGAGGCGAGCCTCAGGGGTAGTTATGTTGCAAGACACACACACACACACACACACACACACACACACACACACACACACACACACACACACACACACACACACACGTCAAAGGTCCAACACCACACGATGTCTACAAAAATGAGTAAATAATTACCACCTACCTGTGGCTGTCGAGTCAGGGGGTTGGGAGGTGCCCTCTGGAGAAGGGTAGGTGGGGTGGAAGGTGGGGGTCAACATGCCTGCACACTGACTCATGTGTTGGTATGTGGGGGGCTATGTGCTGGTACGTACAGTCATGTGATGGTATGTGATATCATGTGTCGGTGTGTGGGGTCCAATGTGTGGGTACGCAGGGTTCATGTGTTTAGACGTAGTGGCCTCGTGTTGGTATATGGGATCATGTGATGGTATGTGGCATCATGTGGTAGTACGTGGTAGGGTCACGCGTTGGTATGTGGTATCACGTACTGCCATGTGGCATCTTGAAGCTATACCGTATGAAGATATAACCAGAGAATTTGGTTAGGATAAATAAAACATGTATATTGTGATTTCCTGTTGTAGAATATCTTTACTGCCCTTATCATTACTGGCATCAATGTGTATTTTTCATTGTTCATTATCATACGAATTATCCTCATCAGGTGGGTCATTATACATCACACTTAACTCTAATCATAGCAGCAGGGAACATAGAATGCAAATAGTGATAAACGGCGTTAAGAAAATGGGATACCAAGTTCTGTGTTGTTGTTATGTGTTTCATGAGAAAATGGATGAGAATTAAACCTAGCTCACTTTTCTTTCTGCAGGTACGACTGATACCAGTACTGTAGGGCCGAGTGACGTCAGGTAATGGCCCATCGCAACGACACGAAGGTAAACTGCCCTGTACACTATAGCACTCGTCAGGACGTAGGTTACTGTGGTTGTTGAACGCAGTGAGTTCGTGGTACTCTCATTGACAGATATGATTTAGTGGAAAGGTTTTGATTGATTCATGTTTGCGAGAGATTTTGTTTTTTGTTTATTGTGGCATGTTTTTCTCCTCTTCTTGACTTGTAAGGCTTTTTTTTTTTAACTAGTGGGCTTTTATCTACGTGCGTTTTTTCCAGTGGGATTTTGGACTTAAAGGGTCATATTTAAACGCTCATCTATCCCTCCATATTGTCCAAGTTCGGTTTTATGGTAAACTATCATTATCGTCCATTTCTAATTCTGTCCAAGAAGAATTTTTGTTCAAATCAATTCTTCATCTTCTTTCTTAACCTTCGGTGCTTCCTTCAGAAGATCCCTTCTGCAGATCTGTGATAAGATTAACATCAGTAGAGGAGAGTATCAGGACCTCACGCAGAAACTCCGGTGTTGCACAGGACATAGAAGGACACGACATGCCAGGGTTCGAACTCCGTCATAATCATACCTCGAGATCCGTTTTCCTTATAGCCACGAACACAGACTTCGCATTTTCGACGGTTCTTCGTTTTAAAACTCGAATTCGTATACCATTTTACCGTTATAAATGTTAATCAAAGGATAGAAAAGGCTAGCAAGAAAACGGACAGTGTGGCATCACGGGTTGTATGTAAACAGTTTAGAAATTAGATACAGCAGCTGTCTACTGTATTAGACCCGAGTGTAGCACAACGGAACAGAAAGAAAATTTAGGTGTTAAGCTGGCGATACAAAGGAGAAGCTTGTGTCTTAAGACACTTTGACGAGTTGGGAAATTGAAGGAAATTTTGAAGGAAATGACGGACTGAAATATTGCGTCTTAAATCGCAGGAAAAAGAAGAAGAAAAGAAAACGGGGTTTCCATTGTTTTGAACTTACAAAGAACATTATTGGAAAAGAACTGTTTATGACCATGCGAGAAATTGAGTTAAATTGTAAATAGAAATGTGTGGAAGTGGAAACATTTCAGCGGTTTATGAATGAGAAATGGGACTGGAGAGAGAGACAGAGAGAGAATGATGAAATTAGATATAAAGCTACTCTCTCTCTCTCTCTCTCTCTCTCTCTCTCTCTCTCTCTCTCTCTCTCTCTCTCTCTCTCTCTCTCTCTCTCTCTCTCTCTCACACACACACACACACACACACACACACACACACACACACAGATCACAGTGCAATTCCTCGACGATATTTTGAGGGTATCATTGCTAAGCGACTCGCTTTTCCCGTCCCCCTCGCAGAACCCATTGTGTTGCTCCGCGCAAGAGCTTCATCAGGATGTGTCATGAGCGGGGCAACTCGTCGTCTCTCGTCCGTAAGCGTTCGCATGAGGAGGAGAGCCAGATTAGCATCGAGGAGGGAGGCATTCGCTCGAGTGACGACGGTACCAAGGCTATCAAACACGACTGGAACACACACACACACACCACCTCCCCTCTCCTCATATACATCTCCAAGGACGAGTATATATATCCCCCCACCCCCCAGCCTCATGCCCACCCGCTCTCCGTCTTCATAATTGAAGATCACTTCATGGCTCGGGTTTACGCTCGTGACAAATCTCTTTTTTCTTCTGAGTGACCGACATGGTGGGGGTAAAAACATGGCCCTCTCATGGCCATTTCTGATGAAAGGAAAATGACTCACGAGACTAGAGGTGAAGAAATGAAGAAATGTTAAAGTTGGAAAGGTTTTACAGGGAGATGGAGAGACGATAGAAGGAAGAGAATGCCACAGCTTTGCTGCTCAAGGAAAGAAGTATCACAACGGTAAATTCTCGTGTAATTGGCCTCCACGCAGAAACTATGGGAAGCGGCGGCCGGGCACGTGTGGAAGTGGATCTCTAGGTTTCACTAAATCTTCATGATGGGTTCACTCCTCTCTAGAAGGAGTTTACCTCCGTTAATTGTCGTTTAATTTCAAGTCTGTAGACTAGGTATCCTTCTCGAGTTTACCCTATGGCTGAACTAAATACCCTCATGGCTGAACTTTACGGTAGTATACATGCATCCATGACAGAGGTATATCCCCATGGCTGAACTATGCCCTCATGGCTGAAATTTTTACTCAGTGTCACATACAGCCGTGAGCAGTATTCACTTCGTAGCTAAACTGTCTCTGGCATGTATTTTTCTTTTTTTTTTCACGAAGTTGAATGAAGCCTCTGCACCCTCCATTGGTCCTGGCTGAAGGCAAAAGCAGACCTGACACCCTCACTTGCTCGCCGCCACCACTATCATCGTTTGGTCTCCCACCATCACCATCACCGCCACACCACCACCACCACCACCACCATCACCACCACCACCAGCGAGCACGATGATGGAGATAGGATTAGCGGGCGACAACCAGCCCTAATTAACACTCCTTTCAAAACACGAGTCTTTCCTTCCCCTCCTGTTAACCGCTCCTCTCTCTCTCTCTCTCTCTCTCTCTCTCTCTCTCTCTCTCTCTCTCTCTCTCTCTCTCTCTCTCTCTCTCTCTCCCTCTCCTTCCCTCCCACCCTCCCTGCCTCATTCAGTAGCTTCCCACATCAGCTGTCGGGCGCATGCCACGTGCGGCCGACCAATCAAGAGGCGCATGGCGCGTGCTGCGGACCAATCAAGGGACGCTTTGACACGTGCTGTGGTCCAATCAAGGGAAAGGATTGACACGGACAAATGACAGTTTAATGACAGTTAATCAGGAAGGAGAGGATGGCTTGTGTTTACGATGGGGATCTGAGGGAGTGTTCGTTAAAACGTGTGTTTTGTAACACAGCAAAAATCTAATTATAGGTAATACTTCACAAACAAGTAGTTATCGAAAAAAGAAAAAAAAAACGATGAAAAGACGAGGCCTTGTCTAGATACACACCCGGGAAACCCTGCATGTTTTGCCGGCTTTCAATACTTGTTGATTTAGTGTGTGGGAGATGAGCAGGTAGATAGCGTAGGGTCAGTCTTCGTTGATACAATGGAAATGCAAAGCACCAGCAGACCCCTGGGTGCTTTCAAGGCCGTGCGTGATAGCGGAAGAGATCTGGGAACAAGGAGGTTAGCGTGGAGATAGGGCAAAGAGGTAGACGTACGACTTTAGGAGAAATGTCAGTAGATTTTTTTTTCTAATTCCGGACGCACAAATAACGTCGCCTGTTAAGCTCGAGCCAGGGATTCTTGTGGGTTATTTTAAACGTATTAACGTTGTTTCTCTCGACTGCATTTGTTGGTAAATTACACTACATATTGACAATCCTGTTTATGAAACTGTACTCTCTGTGTCGTTCGAAGTGATATATTCGCCAGCAATTTTACCTCCTTCGCTGAGGGTGAGACCAGACTGATCATGTCTTCTGATACCTCTGCTCCGGTCAAGACGGTCAAGGCGTTGGATAACCCGAGTCCCTGGATTGGGTTACGTCATCCTCTTTCCATCGCTGGATGAGTTAAGGGCGTCGTAAGATGAGGTCGTCTGAGCGACCCCTCATAGGATTTGTCTCTCACTCCGGCAGCCACCCTGGTAACTCGCTGCCCCTGTCATCTCGCCTCTTCCAGAGCCTCTTTTCCTTAAGGAAGGTGACCCAACCTGACCACAATGTCCAAGCTGGTGACGCACAAATGAACTTGCAAATAGGATCAAGTTTTCTAGACCCGATTTGGAATGCTGACCATATGGGGCGTAGTGGTTTGGCTTCGTCGAGGCCTCCATGACTTACGAATGGATATATCAACCCTTACTGGACGCATGGCTTCACCTCGCTAAATGCACAGGAGCCACCGACAACTCTCTCCCGGGTGAACCCACACCACCTCCTCGCCATCCTCACCTCCTTTCCATCTCTCTCTCTCTCTCTCTCTCTCTCTCTCTCTCTCTCTCTCTCTCTCTCTCTCTCTCTCTCTCTCTCTCTCTCTCTCTCTCTCTCTCTCTCTCTCTCTCCATCTGTCCTTCCCCTACACTCCACCACCATCCCTCTATCCTCCCTCTCTCCCACCCCCCGCCCTACCCCTTCCAACCCAACAAATGGAACCCATCCCTCAAAGTAAACAGTTTACTGATAAAGTGGGACAGGTGGGGCCAGCGCGTCGCCTACTGACAGTTTATCTTCCGTGATCGCGGTCATCCTAATCCATCCTCTCTCTCTCTCTCTCTCTCTCTCTCTCTCTCTCTCTCTCTCTCTCTCTCTCTCTCTCTCTCTCTCTCTCTCTCTCTCTCTCTCTCTCCCTCGTGCCCCTCAGACCCTACCATTTCGAACCTCAATATATTTTCGTCCAGTTTCTCTCCCTCGATGTGATCTGTCATGTACCTGCATGTACAGCGGTCGGTCAGCTGACACCACCAGCTGATTCACGTGCCCTACTTGTTGACAGCATATCGTACGCCCGGCCACGGCATCAGGGACATCCTGGCCGTTCTCGTACCGCAGGTGTTCCTGTTGTTGTTTGTCTGTCGTGGATGTGCAGGCTGTTTTTCACGATAATCATTTATTGTTTTTCTGTGTTTGTAGCCTTACAGTGGCGACATTTTCTGCTAGTCTTATTTACCGCGGTGGTCAGAATTTCTCTTTATTGTTTTTTTTTTCCTGACCTGGTGACATCTTTGCTTCTTGACCTTACCGGTGAAATGTCTTTTGATTGGCGACCTTAAGACTAGTGACCTATGTGGTGTGTGGTGACCTAACTTATGTGTTTAATGATGTTGCTAAGAGTGATGTTTGTTTTTGATAAGTGCAGTAGTACTCTGTTTATCTACTTTAACATTATATATATATATGTATATATATATATATATATATATATATATATATATATATATATATATATATATATATATATATATATATATATATATATATATATAGTGTGTGTGTGTGTGTGTGTGTGTGTGTGTGTGTGTGTGTGTCCGCTCCCTCTACATGGCTAACAATCATGATGCTTCCGGCGCATTAATCCGCTAACTATTCATATTTTAATTATTTACCGAGATCCTTTACCACCTCCCCCCCTCCCTCCCTCACTCCCTCCCTTTCTGTAACACCCACCTCCCCCTCCCCCATCTCCCTCCTCCCTCCCCACAACATCTACAGCCGGGCTAGACCATTCTCTCCCAAAGCAGCCAGCCAACCGTGCCTCAACCAACCCTATTGTCCGGCCATGTTATCCGGCTTTGTATGGTTTATCCGGTGGTCGAACCTATTTAATCCGTGGTATCTATAGGTGAATATATATATATATATATATATATATATATATATATATATATATATATATATATATATATATATATATAAGTATGTTTGTGTGTGTGTGTGTGTGTGTGTGTGTGTGTGTGCGTACACACACACTGGCTACGTTCTACATCCGTTGTTGAAAAGTCTCATATTACTGTCAACCTTTGCAACGGGGATGAATAACTGATTTATCTTCACGTTTGTTTCTGGTAAGCTGTACAATTCCCAGACATCTCAACTTCTAGGGAGTTTATATATATATATGTTTATCTGATCAGCTGACGTGTTTACCCTGTAAGGGAAGGGTGGGGTGGGGGGGTCGGGGGTACTAGTGGTAAGCAAGGAAGGACCAGAATGGTGTGCTTGGAGGCCGCCTGTACCCTTTGCTGTGGTAACAATGTGGCCATAGGTGAATAACGGGGGTGTGTTGTGATAACAATGGCACGGCTGACAGGCATGGAGAGAGAGAGAGAGAGAGAGAGAGAGAGAGAGAGAGAGAGAGAGAGAGAGAGAGAGAGAGAGAGAGAGAGAGAAGCAGCATGACGGAACGAGAGAAAATCTACGAGAGGGAACGGCTTGTGGAGACCTACCATAGGTAGGCCCGGTGAGATAGGTAGCAGACCGACCGACCATGGGTAGATGCAGTAGATGGGTAGCAGACTCACCATGGGTAGACCCGGTAGACGGTAGTGGAGGAGCCTTGCCATGGGAGACTGCGGTGTACCCCCACACTGACAGAACCTTGAGGGTTGAACATCGTCATGAACACAACGAATCTCCCGCCCAGGTGAGCCGTTCTGGTGAGGCTGTCCAGCGCCTGTGGTACCTTATGCGTCTATAGTGTATAGGTACTGTAGGCTTGGATCCTGTACATCTCTTGTTTTCGCATCATTTACTTCTGCAGGTACTGTAGGCCTGGATCCTCTACTGTAGAATTGAATCGTGGGCATCTACATGGGACTACAAGGTTGAATTCTTCATTAACTTGTATTCTATAACGATTCTGATACATTATCCCAAATTTGTCGTAAAAAGTGACGTGCTTTTGTTCGTATCGCAATCAGGTCTGCTCGGATCCTACGAAGAAATGAAACAGTGAAAATCATGTGGCCGTAATGTAGTGAAAAGATTATCATCCCAGTTTCATTTATTTTACCAGTTTTTCCAAAAGTAATTTATGAATCCCACTAACACTTATACTGCACTCCGTCATTTATGAAGATAACGAAATGTAACTGGAAGGTAACTAAATGTAACGTAAAGATAACTGAACATGACCCATATACCGTGTTACTTGCGGTACTGCACGTCCTCTGTCCTTAATTACTTAATACCTTTATTGAATATTAGTCTTGGGAGGTTAATTTAAGCGTGAAAATTAATCCTGCGATGGGGAAAAAATATATTTATGATACGGTCTAGCCTAATTGATGTATAATTATGCATAATTTACCATAAATGATGTATAATTGTGTATCATTCATCATTTATTTATTCTCAAGTCTTTCATAATTACTGAGCCGTGAGAAATTGAGTTAAATGGTGACAGTATTGCTCGGGGTACGAGCCAGTGAGAGACGCTGGGGGGCGGGGTTTGCCCTCCCAACTCCCGTGGCCACAGGCAAGCAGCGCCTCTCCCGCTACAGGAGCCGCCCCATATGAAAGGACCATTTGTCGTGTATCGCATTCATACGGTCCTGCACAGTACAGAATTATGGATCGCCCTCAGCAAAGGTTTAGTGTAGTACCATCAAACCATTTTATGTTTTTGTTGATATCTCCCTCCCTCACACACACACACACACACACACACACACACACACACACACACACACGTCCTGGCATGTACCACCTGACGAAGGGAAATGCCAGACAGGAGCAACAGCTGAAGAGGACGATGCACGGTAACGCCAGGCCGAAGTTGACGTCATCAGGGGGAAGTGTGTGATTACCATGGGACACAGTTGTGCCGCGGGACCCCAGCAACACGCAGGGATGACGGTGGAGTCAAACACTCGACTGTGTGGAGAGACAGAGTCCACCAGACGATGCTGAAACATATTCGAGAGACTTTCCAAACCCAGGAAGACCATATTTTTCAGAAGAGATAACGGCGGAAAACAATTGTGTTCTTCCTCTACTTCTTCTTCTTCCTGCTCATCACACCAGACGAGGAAAACCAAATGACGACAACAAACAAAAAGATTAGTGATAAATGTTGCCGAATAATCTTATCACTTCCAACTCCCGCTGTTGGCCACGATAGTCCCCCCCCCCCTACCTACCCCACCCCACCCACCCACCCACCAGTTCAAGAAGTACTGGACCAGTATCAAAACACCTGGTAGTGTGGAGGTCCCAGGTCCTCTCCCACACGGTGGTAGGGTACCTTAACACAGCAGTACAGCTGTTATCCTCCCCCCCTCCCCACCTCACAGCACCCCCTACGAGAGTCTGTCTACCTTCTCCACCTGGCTGTCAGTGTTCCTTGAGGCATATCCCATCCCCCTCACTCCCCCCTTCCCCCTTTCTTGCCTCGTATTCTTCATTGTTTATCGTTTCATCTTCCCAGACGTACATATTTACTGTTATCTCGATGTGTCCTATACGTGCAGGGAGGACGAAACGGACAGGAACTGCAGAGGCCTTGGTACGTGATCACCTCTGTTTGTGTAACTGTTAAGACAGGAAGTGAACGGAAGAACTTGTGTGTTGGGGGGAGGAGGAGGAAGAAGAAGAAGAAGAGGAGGTTGTTATTAAGTGGAGAGATCCTATCTTGACGGAACACGTGAACAGTGTAGCGGTATTCTGTCCTCATGTACGGGTGGTGCTGCCTGAAATGAAGATATACCGTTGGCGTGGGTGGTACACTATACGCATTAGAAGGGCAGTGAAGACACTGCTGGTGTGAGTGGGACTCTTATACGCTTTAGTGAGGCGGTGAAGACACTGCTATTGTAGATGGCACACTATATGCATTAGTGGGGCAGTGAAGACACTGCTGGTGTATGGAGCACTGCAGACACCTCAGTGGCGGTAAGGACACAGCTAGAGTAGCCGGGACACTGTAGACCAGTGATGCAGTGAGGACACAGCCACATCAGTACTGCCATAAAACATTAAGACAGGAGTAAAATATCCTGACCAAGTGTATACATGCGCTTATCATGAGTGTAAACACAAAGAGTAAAACAGTATTTACACTCGGCGGGTGCGCGGAAGTTGAGTTGATATATGATATGCGCATGTTGGTAGGGCAAACACCTGCCAACACGAACTCAACGTGGAGACAATGGCATCTAAAACCAACTATGATGAGCTCGAATGTCCTTCGGATGTAGCACATAATCAGCTGGAGATAGCCGACACACACACACACACACACACACACACACACACACACACACACACACACACACACACACACACACGCACGCACGCACACGCACGGACGCGCATACACACGCAAATGTATATCTTTCGTTGCTACTCAGGTTCCTTTAACCCAAGAGTCGTCCCATTCTTTTGTCCCTCCATTTCCGAGGTTTATGTTACTCTCGAGCCCGATAATTATACCATTCCAGACCATCCCTTGTGAGGAATGGGGAGGTGGAGATATTCATCGTCCGCCGCGGTGTGGGGGAGCAGGTGGTGGTGAGGGAGAGACACACACACACTCACACGAGACGACACGTGAACACCTTTCATCAAGTCCGTCTCTGCGTCTCGCTCATTCTATAGCATACCATCAGCGCCTCATTTCCAACACTAGGCAGTGCTCAAGGGTGAGTATAAAGCTACAGAAGCGGGGTTGGTACACAGAGAGTGCAGACTGATGAGGGAAGGTCAGCAAGAAGACGGGGAGAGCTCAGCATGTAGGACTTGGCTATTATTTATCCCACCGCCTCCGCCACCACCTGCCGGGCGGTAGCTGGGGAGCGGGGATGAAAGAGGCATATGGTCTGGTGATATGGAGAAGCTGTCTTCTGTATACGCTCGGAATAATGGGCGACGGCTGAGACTCGATGGCGGAAGGAAGGACCCAAAAGTCGAGAGTCTCTTTCAACGTCAGAAATATACAGATACTGGGGTCGTAGGTGTGTGTGTGTGTGTGTGTGTGTGTGTGTGTGTGTGTGTGTGTGTGTGTGTGTGTGTGTGGGCAGCAGCAAATGAGTGAACGTAAGGAGTCTTATGAACATGAGGATGTTGTAGAGACTGCCACACGGTCGCAGGAGGGAATATGAAGATGCGAATGTGAGATATAATCTCTCTGGCAGAGGGACGAATGTGAGGGAGTGTCTCCAGTATTTGTTTTCTAAATCTGATATCCGACCACTTCTCTTGTATCTTGGGCGAGCGTCTGATGACGCAGCTGAGGACCTGCGTAGTAGCGGCATGCATATGTATTAAATACATTATATATGCGGTGAATATCTAACAACTGTTGCTTTGGAAACCAGAAATATATTGTTGTGATATACGATTAAGCCACACGCGAGTACCAGGGTACGAAATATATGTATATATATAGAGAGAGAGGGAGAGACAGACATTCACAAAATACCATCGTAAAAGTAATGATGAGTTTTCTTATATACGGACAAAGGTAAATCTTTGCCGGAACCATTACTGAGTGTCTGGTCAATTGTATTCAGCGTCCACAATAGAAGATAACAATGTACTGACGGGGGAAATTGCCCAGGTAGAAATTTTATGATAAGACTTTAGCAATAGCAGCGAGACTGGAGGAGCCGACACAGGAAGGAACCGAACCATTGGACACGATAGAACATTTCTAAATTGGCATCATCAGTGGACAATGGAAAGGCATTTTTTTTTTCTCTCTCTCTCTCTCACAGCGAAGAGCTTCCGTGTGTGTGTGTGTGTGTGTGTGTTTGGAGAGAGAGAGAGAGAGAGAGAGAGAGAGAGAGAGAGAGAGAGAGAGAGAGAGAGAGAGAGAGAGAGAGAGAGAGAGAGAGAGAGAGAGAGGTGGGAAAGGAAAAAATGAAAGGGCAAATAATTTTCTTATATTCTTTGGGCACTGATCATGGACACTGGTGCTCACATCAGGGTCAGCCCACTTTCTTTGGGGGGGGGGGGGAAGCTCATCTGCTCTCATGACAGTTGAAAGATTTGCCTCTTACAGGAAGGCGGATATCGGAAGTAGAGAGTCAAAAAAAAAAAAAATGAAGGTAAAGTGTTGCACAGTCCGTGTGTACGAACAGACAGAACCCAAGCGTCGGACTGCCGACTCCTTGAGTTGGCCAAAGTTTACAAAATATGTGTGAAACGTTTGCGCTGCTTCTGGGTGCTGCGTGGTGGAAGAGGCACACCAGAGGGAGGGAGAGCCTTTGAAAAAAGATCGATCAAAGTAATATGATTAAAAGAGAGAGAGAAAAAATGATGAACAACACGGCAACATTGAAAAATAATCAAGTGGAGAAGTGAGCGACAGAGAGCTGACAGAATGAATTGGTTCCGAGTGAAAAACTGGGGAAGGACCACCTGACACAATCTAAAATAACAGGTTTTTCACTTCCTCAAAAATTCGTAAATATTTCTCCTTGTCTCTTCTTTTTCCCCTTTCATAATCCTCTCCATATTTCTATTAAGGCCAGGCCTTGATGTGGACTCTTGTCCGTAACTGGACCTTCCAACGTGTGAATAGAATAAAAAAAAAAGGATAAACAAGCAGTCATAGAGTGGACTGATGATGAACCGAACTTTATCAAAAAGATAATGTGGAAAATAAGAATCTCGTTGGTTACATGAGCGGCACCTCCTTAAACAGGGACGCATCGATCCAGTCCTTCGCAATAATGAAATCGAGGAAAACTGGACTCAGAAATAATGTCTATCATTGTGGCGGTAGCAGCTGCCACACACACTGACAGTTCTTACAGTTGGGCCTTCTGAGCTCCTCCTCCAAAGGGACTTCTCCATTAATACTGATTAATGGGTACGGTCCGAGGCCATACTTATACTATGGAAAGGGGCTGACTGAACCCCCTTGCCATAATGGGGAGTGTTAGAACCTGTGCCCTTGTTAAAGAAAATAAACATAAGCCGATTCCTGATGTGATACCATTGTAAAAAAAAAGGGTCTGTTCTGATGCCTTATAGAAGAGGGGTTGGGCTAGTACCTTTACAAGAAGGGGACTTGTCTAACAGCTTTATAAAGGAGGGACTGATCTGATACCTCCATAAAGGAGGGGTCTGATCCGATGCCTTTATATAAAAAAGATTTATAAAGGAAGGTCGAGCCTGATACCTTAACAACGGTAATTCTGGTCTGTGCCTTTATAAAGGAGAGTCTGGCCTGATAACCATATGAATGTGTGCTTCGTCTCGGACCTGCTAATGCACAGGAGACAAATGGTCCCTATCTCACTACATCAGGAAAACGGCTTCTTCCTGCCGTCTCCTATACAACATGCATGTTCTTTGTCCCGACACCTTTAAGTCTAAGGGGAGACTACTGCCGAACGCCCATATCTTTTGCAAGAGGGAGTCACATGATCTGATACATACGTCTCAAGAGGGACGACTTTGATTAGGGATTATGTGTACTCCATCCCTCTCTCGAACAGGAAACATTTCTTGTTTAGGTTTTATTTCTTCATCAAGGGACACTCTGGCCTCTCTCTATATATCTCCTTAAGGCTCGGTGCATCGAAGAGTAATGGATGAGTGTGTATGTGTGTATACAGTGAGTGTTCTATTCATGAGTATGGGTGTATAGGGGGACACTGTGTCCATGTGTTCAGTTCTATCAGCCAATAGGATATAGGAAAAAAGGGGCAGGACCAGGGACGTCAGGGCTAGGGACTTAGGGGTTAGGTATCTTAGGGCTAAGGACTTCAGGGACAGGGACTCCAATGGATGGACGTCATAGGGATCTCAGGGCCAAGGACCTCTGAGAAAGAACTTGAGGGCTAGAGACCTCAAGGGAGGAACCTCAGGGTTGGGGATATCAGGGAAAGGACTTTTAGGTAAGGGGACTCCGGGGATGGGAAATGAAGACCAGGCACCTGAAATAGACCTCAGGGACATTGATCTCCGGACCAGACACTTTAGGGATAGGTGCCCTACGGCCAGGAGCCCCTCATCTAGGCGCCTCATGGCCAAAGACCACCCCAACCCCCCTGGATGGGACCTCAGGGGGAAGGGAAAGTGGAGTAGGTAGTGAGAGGTCAGCCTGGCCTCGCCCTCCTTTGGTCCACCTGGGAGCTGAACTTGTTGCTTCTTCCTCACTCGAACCTTCCGTTCACAGTTGACCCGTTGTTATCTTCGTGGCTCCCATCTCTCTCTCTCTCTCTCTCTCTCTCTCTCTCTCTCTCTCTCTCTCTCTCTCTCTCTCTCTCTCTCTCTCTCTCTCTCTCTCTCTCTCTCTCTCTCTCTCTCTCTCTCTCTCTCTCTCTCTCTCTCTCACACACACACACACGGAGGGTTTGGGTAAACACTGAGATGGCTGGGAGGAGCAGGTGTGGACGGGTGCCCAAACACTGCCTGTCTGCTTAGCGAGTGACCTCAACGCTACAAAATAAAGTGATCCGTCATAGACTGGCGACCTCTCGTTTTGTTGACCTCGCTGAGTGCTGACACTCGTGGGTACTGGGGTGGAGGTGGTGCTGACACTGGGAAAAGGGGTGGGAGGGATGCCGACGTGGGGATAAATGGTGAAGACAGCTGACAGAGGAAGAGGAAATGGGAAAAGCTGTCACTGGAATGGATGAGATGCTAGCACAGATAGACAGCTGGGAGTGATGGAGGGGAATTGCTGACACGGGAAGGGGCTTGGGCACAGTTGTTAGTGAGGAAGAGGGATTGTTGACACAGGGCAGAGGTAGGCAATAGCTGGTAGTGAATAGGAAGGATTGCTGACGTAGGAGAGAGAGGGGGTGAACGGCTGACAGTGAAGGAGGGAAATTGCTGACACGGGAGAAAGGAGGCTGGACAGCTGGTAGCGAAGGGGTCGGGCGCTAACAAGAGGGAGAAAGAGAGAGAGAGAGAGAGGGGGGGTGGGGAGGTGTCAGGACACAGCTGATACCAGATGAGGATGGGAAGACATAGAGCATGAAAGGAGGGGACTGGACGATGGAGAAGGAGAATGAGGGAAGACAAAAAGGGAGAAGAGGGAGGGAAAAGATAAGGTGAAGGAGCTGATGAAGTCGATATAGAGGGAGGGTGTAAACCTGGTTAGGGAGGGGAGGAGTGAAAGCTTTGGGATTGTAACGAGACGTAGAGATAAAGGGGAGGTGGGTGGGTGGATGGGGGGTCGGACACTTGGCATCAGAAAAAGTGGTCTAAGGCTCCCGTTTGACCAAATACGGATGTCGTTTCCTTAAAAAGAAGGGGAAAAAAACAACTCCAAGAACAAGACGAGGTTCTTAAACATTTCAGTTTCGGTAGATGAGGGAGATGTATCAGCGTGATAGCAGGGATACGACGGGATCATACGGTGGGTCTTTTAGGTGGATTGAGGATCACGTGATACCGGAGAGAGAGAGAGAGAGAGAGAGAGAGAGAGAGAGAGAGAGAGAGAGAGAGAGAGAGAGAGAGAGAGAGAGAGAGAGAGAGAGAGAGAGATGCGTCTAGATTACAGGTTAATATTTGCTTTTCTCAAGGTTCAGTTCTCCCCTGGCTGTTATTCTGACA
This sequence comes from Panulirus ornatus, assembly GCF_036320965.1. Lineage (NCBI taxonomy): Eukaryota > Metazoa > Arthropoda > Malacostraca > Decapoda > Palinuridae > Panulirus > Panulirus ornatus. The sequence continues at coordinate 27,049,738 of NC_092271.1, read as the reverse complement.
ACCCTCGCTCCGTATGTTGCGGTCTGTCAGTCTGTCTGTCTGCCATTGTCAGCCAAGTGTAGGTCTTGTATGCATTTCAGTGAATTACGTTCATTTTGAAACATTCGAACCTTCGCTACGTACATATACTATTTCTACCTAATTTAACCCTACTGCTTAATGAACATCAATATCATAACATCGTCACAGGAAAATATATATATATATATATATATTGGAAAGGATCACAATTTTTGCGCGTGATCAAGATATTCCTCTGAGATGCTTTGGACAATCACATGTTTACCAAATGGCGTCCTAGCTTCGTCTCTTCGATGTATATCAACTGACTTATATTTCTCTCTTGTGTCTCCCCTGATTGTGTGATTATTACACGAAAGTGCACTTGGGACCTTATCGTGTTTCATTTTCCCCGTGGACTCATAGGTATATATATATATATATATATATATATATATATATATATATATATATATATATATATATATATATATAATGCTCTGTTTTCTTTAATTTCCTCCTTCTTCGTCTTCTTTTTCTAAATCTTTTCTTCGTTCTATTTGCTGGCCACCTCATCATCATCACCCTCCTCCTCCTCCTCCTCCTCCTCATCTCCTGACCATCCTCCTCCTCCTCCTCATCTGCAGCCGTTGCCTGGTCATCGTTCCGTTTTCTGATCTCACTTCGTCACCGTCATCCCCCATCCTGCACTTTCATCATCTCCAGGTTCGTTGTGCACTTTCTCCCTGCATGCCGGGCCTGACTACACACACACACACACACACACACACACACACACACACACACACACACACACACACACACACACACACACAGAACAGGAGACTCAACGAAATGAAAAATCACGAAAGATTTTTTTTCTAAAGAGAAAGAAACTAAAGAAATCCACACTCTTCTTTATGCAAGAGAATTGTTTTTATCGTGTGTCCGACTCATCAGCTGATTAAGCGATCAGCTGATTGCCTCTCGTCAGCTGATTGATAGAGGGGGGTGAGGCAGTGGTCAGCTGATTCACTTAGAGAGGTGGGTGATTGATGGCGGAGTGAAGGGTTGCGCTCCCGGGTTACACAGATCGCTGGAGGGAGGGAGGGAGGGGTTAGTACGTAGCGGTGGGTTTGTTAGTCAAGGGGGTTAATTGCTGGGTGGTTCGTGTTTGTTGTGAAGCGGGGGAGATGAGGTGTGTGGGGGGGGAGGGGGTAAGACAAACAGTTACACACACACACACACACACACAGACACACACACACACACACACACACACACACACACACACACACTCACTCACACACCTCCGTGGTCTGTAGCGGTCAGCGTTGCTGCGCCGTCACGCATGCGTAGGGCCGCCTGGTGGGCTCAAACCCACACAGGTTCGAATCCTGGTCGCGGCAGCCAGTCCACAGTCCACCCAGCTTTTCATCCTCCCCTGGAGGCTGGTCGATAGAATAGGTACCTGGCATTAGGCTAGGGTGTGTGTGTGTGTGTGTGTGTGTGTGTGTGTGTGTGTGTGTGTGTGTGTGTGTGTGTTTCATTCATCCATATACACGACCGTACTATATGTATTCCCAAGAAGGCTAAGATATATAAATGAAGCGAATTGTGGTTGCCGATTGATGGCTCGCTGTTGGATACCGTGCTGGATGATGACTGACATGAGACCTTGTCCACACACACACACACACACACACACACACACACACACACACACACCAACTACCCTTGTGTCAACCCTCGAGACGTGTAATCACCTGGTAACATAATTACCCCGTAATTACCTCAAGAAAAACATCGTCCATCGCATCCTGCCTTACCATCCAGCTGTGATAACCAGCCATGAATAAGACATGAACGTAGACGTACGGAGGCAGCGGAGCGACAACCATACAACCATACCCCCTTCAAGAGTAATCCCAAATCCCGTTTTCTTGCCCTTGTATGGATGGCATCGAGTCGGAGGCGATTCAGGGGTCATTCACGACCGCTGTTTGTCCCGGAAACGCATTATTACCCCGGGAACACGTCCGTGCCCGTCCACGGACGGGGAGATGAACGACGGCCGTTTCCTTTCTCAGGTGGACGACGAGACCCCTGGCCAGGAGGTGGGTTGTTGTTGTTGTTGTTGTTGTTTTTTCTCTATTTGTCCTCGAGGCCGAGACCGACACCCCCTTCCCTCTCCACCCTCGCGTCCGTCCCCGCTAACTGGAGGTCCTGAGCACTGACGGAGGGGAAGCGGGAGATCGGGAAGAATAAAACGGAGTTTCCTCATCGACCGGTGAACAAAAGGCATGAATTATGCTCGTACACACACACACACACACACACACACACACACACACACACACACACACACACACACACACACACACACACAAGAGAGAGAGAGAGAGAGAGAGAGAGAGAGAGAGAGAGAGAGAGAGAGAGAGAGAGAGAGAGAGAGAGATTGCGGATCAAATACAAATTAAATCGAGGTCAGGACACATTGCTCAAGACACAAACACTGATAGATACATGTAACTTGGACTTAGATACAGAGTAAGGTGTAGAGTAAACAGATATGTATGTGGATTGAGGGGGTTTAGAGTAAAGTCAGACTGATGTACACACACGTTGGAGTAAGGAGGGTGTAGAACGAGGGAGAGTAACACATAATCGTGTAGGTTTAGGACGTAGAGAATACAGTAGAGTAAGAGATGCTGCTTTAGAGTTAGGAGCGGAGTCTTAAAAAGCAAGGGACCAACGTGTATAGTAAACCAAGGTAATACATGTACATGTAGAGTACGGTAGAGTAAAGAGTTGTGACTCTAGAGAGAGAAAAAGTAAGGAGACGCAGCTACAGAGCAGGTTAGAGTAAACAGGCGCAGCTGAAGGATTTATCAAGAGTAAGAGGACGGCTGTAGAGTAAGCGAAAATAACGAGGCATGTGGCTTCAGTGTAGGGCAGATTAATGAAGCACGCCTCTAGATTAAGGAGACAAGGATGTAAATCAGAGAGTGTAGGATAAGGAGGCGTGGGTGTAGAGGAAGAGGGCGTGGGGTATAGAGGGTGGCGTGGGTGTAGAGGAAAGAGGCGTGGGGCCGTGGGTGAAGAGGAAGGAGGCGTGGGTGTAGAGGAAGAAGGCGTGGGATATAGAGGGAGGCGTGGGTGCTGAGGAAGGAGGCGTGGGTGTAGAGAAACAAGGCGTGAGTGCTGAGGAAGGAGGCGTGGGTGTAGAGAAAGAAGGCGTAGGTGAAGAAGGAGGCGTGGGTGTAGGGTAAAGACACTCGGGTGTAAATTAAGACAAAGTGATACACAATTACAGAAGCGTGGTTGCAAAATACTGTAAAAAGTTTGTGAAGATTCAGGTGTAGCAGGTGTAGAGCAAGGGTAAGGTGGGTGTAGTTTAGAGCGAGGCGACGCGAGTGTAGTGCAAGGCGGGTGTAGGTAGAATAAGGAGAGGCGAGTGTAGTAGGTGCAGTAAACAAGAAGCAGGGAAGCTGACAGAGGCCGCCGGCGAACCCTGATATAGTACCCACCAAGCTCGTCTATGAGTCCCTTCGTAGACATTTCCTCCTCGCCGCATTGATGTACAAGTCCTGGTTGTCACGGGCGCCACACGTTGTGGGGGGATGGTAATTGTCTTACGTGTGTGTGGTGTGTTGGTTCTTGTATACAAACGGTCAGTCCGACATCTCAAACTGGCCAGGCATCGAGCTGCCGCTCCTCTTCATCTTGCATAATTAATACCTAAACTAACATTCAGTCTCGCTCGAGGTCATTCATTCCTCACGGTCATCTACGATATTTGAGTGGTCAGCAGTCGTTAGATGCTTTCCGTGTGGTCTCTTATCTGGGCGTTAGTGGGCGAAAGGAGAGCGACGCTAGGTCGTGGAAAAAAATGCGCTCCTCTTGTGGCAACACCGGCGCCGCATACCATCCCAAGCTGTACCGACCTAAGGTAAAACACAAGCCACTTCCACACCCTGCCCAGCGAATTACACCTCAACACTATCGAAAACCCATCGCCAACACCTTTCCCCACCGGTGTATAAAAGGAGGAGGGAGAGAGAAGGAGGAGGAGGAGGAGGAGGAGGAGGAGGAGCGGAAAAAAGATAAGGTGTTTCGAGTCGGTGATAATCCTCGTGTGGGGCTCCCCGCGATGTGTTTTTGTTTTGGCGGGACAAAGGTGGTTCCTGGCGATGGCCAACTAAAGTGTGATCCGCGCCATTTACCCCCTTAATACCGCTTGCCGGATTCTCCTATTTTCCGTTGTTTATTCTTCTCTGGTCAATCACAGGAACAGCCCACCTCTATAACAGACAAAGGAATAAATGTATCATTCGTAACTTCACTATTTAAGAAATTGATCTGAGGAAGAGGTTGGGTGAATTTTGGAAGAATATTTTTGGGAATGACATGCCCAGTCCAGGGGGCAAGAGCGAATGGCGTGGCCCCCAGTGTGTGTGTCTACAGTGTGAGTAGTCATTCATGGTCGTCTTCCTCAATGACCCACACCATACCCCCCAGTATACACCATTGGTCATACACTATACTAGCCATCTAATGACACTTTGATGCTAATTATTCCTCCAATATACGATATGCGTTCATTATACTGCCATACATATGATTTATTGATATATTCCCAATTATGAATCATGCACAGGATATATAGATATATATATATATATATATATATATATATATATATATATATATATATATATATATATATATATATATATATATATATATATATATATATATATATATACATATATATATATATATATATTGATATGAATTTACCGGTATATCATACACATGATACTTTGATATCATAATGTTATCAATTATTGAGTCCTTTACACTCTTCATGCAATGGACCAGTTACGTATATACCATCACTGTCTGCATCATACAGGTGTATGCTTGTATGATACCAGTAAACATACTTGTTTACATGGTTTAGGGAAAGTAGTCAGAAGGTATAACTGAAGGATGTCATTTGTGACAGTGCTTCCGAAACAAACCTATCCACACATACTGATGTCAAATGAAGATACCATCCCTTACACGATGTCACCCATTACCCAATGCATCATCCCTTACAAGACATCACCAGTTATACAAGACATCATCCCTTACAAGACATCACCAGTTATACAAGACATCATCCCTTGCAAGACATCATCTTTCATACATCATCCCTCACACGACACAGCTCCTTTTTATACACCACCCTTTATACATCATCCCTTGCAAGACATCATCTTTCATACATCATCCCTCACACGACACAGCCCCTTTTTATACACCACCCTTTATACAAGACATCATCCCTGACGCAGAATTAAGATACCGTGTCGTTGAACGTACAATAGGCGGGTGTTGTACCGTCATAAATATCCAGGTATATCCTTACCATCGAACATTACGTATGCCTGACGCAGGGGGGGCGACCGACTGCAGAGAAGACGCTCATACATCATACGGGAGATTACGAGCTGGCTTGTTTCATACGGGACCGGTTTACTCCGAGTTACTATCATCCGGGCTTAACGAGATTAATGAGTCGTTTAATTGTAGGTACTACTGCTGTTACGCCGTGGTGGGTCGTTTTGATTAATGTTGGGGGGGTGGGGGGGTCAGGAAGAGTTCAACGCCTGGCAGGATGGGGTCAGGATTCTCATTCTCTCCTGCTGCAGTATATCTATCTGTCTATCTCCGTCTGCCTGTCTATCTCTGTACCTGTATGTTTATATACATGCGTGAGCGAATGAGGCCTTTTCTTCGTCAGACCCGCGCGCTACCTCTTTAATGCGGGAAATGGCGAGCAACTATAAATTAAGATATATGAATTACACACAGATATATAAATCATATATTGATATATAATTGAACAGACGGACGATGACAAACGCACAGATGAATTGAGTCCGTGTGGCACAGGTCACGAGGTGTCTGTTTGTCCAGTGATTCCCACTGTGTGTGTGTGTGTGTGTGTGTGTGTGTGTGTGTGTGTGTGTGTGTGTGTGTGTGCGTGTGTGTGTGTGTAATTTCTGTGTATTTGGTCCATATTTAAGGAAGTCTATAAGCAATGCATGTGTGGCATCAGTTGTTGTAATGCTTTGATTCTTGAGTTCCTTCATGTAATATGTATTTACAAGCTACACAAGCACTTTAATATGAATGTCATTTGTGTATTTATGGTGTGAGGTGGGCAGGTGTACTCCAGGTGTACTCCCCTCACCCTGAAGGTCTTCGGCTCGCCTTCATCACGTACCCACCACCACCTTCCTAAAATAACTTTGTGTCAGGAATTCTAGACATTAAACTTCATCTCACTCGGGGAAGTAGAGAGAGAGAGAGAGAGAGAGAGAGAGAGAGAGAGAGAGAGAGAGAGAGAGAGAGAGAGAGAGAGAGAGAGAGAGAGAGTACTTATGGGTACCCGTAATGAGATTTTTTTATCTGGCTGGGCTATGCGCGTAGAGTTCACCGCATATGCTCGCGAGCGGTCACCTAGCCAGTCAGTTACCACCAATAACCACTGTTACTTACCAAGTGACTCTTTTGATGTCAGCCTACACTGTGGTGTTGCCGGGTCGCATCTCGATTGCCTCTGCCAACTCCGTGACGAGTGAGACCTGCGAGGCGAGGGAGTGTAAAACTTCAGCTTCTAGAAGGAAAATTACGGACGCCATATCTTGCTGCAACCTTCTACCCTCTTCTCCTGTTGCTTCTGTTCTCCCACTCTCCACATCCCTCTCCTTCCTCCTCCTCCTTCTACCCCTCCTCCTCTTTCTTCTACCCCTCCCTTCCTCCTCCTCCTTCTCACCCTCTACCTCCCATTATCTTCTTGAAAATGTATCCATCGTCGCCTTGTCCCACCACCTCCCGACAGTCCTGCCTCCTGTGCACCGTTTCCTAGGAAAGTCACAGATGGTGGGTGGATGGGTGGGTTCGGTCTCTCCTGTGGCAGGCAGGCAGGCAGGCAGCGGAGGGTCTTAATAAGTACAGTGGAATGCACAAAAAAACTAAGCCGGGGCTCCTTTTCATGACCGTCGCTTCCCAGTTATTACAGGGATAGGCACAGATGACGTATTTATGCCCCGTAAAGACTCTCGCTGGGGAAAAAGAGAAAGGCCATGTTGGCGGCCTTCTCTTTCCCTCGAGATCAACGGCATCCGACGACGGCGGGAGGGGGAGAGAGAGGCGCTAGGGCCGGGTGCGAGAAGACGGCCCCCTGTGCCGGATGCGACAGGACGGTCCTCTTTGACCGTTGGGCATGAAGATCTCGGACGCCACAGTGGGTGCGACAGGACGGGCCCTCCTGTGCCGGGTGCGACAGGATGGCCCTCTATGGCCGTCGCTCCTGAGGAACTCGGACGACACCCGTGGAGGGTGCGACAGGACGGTCCTCTCTATGCCCGTCGCACCTGAGGATCTTGGACACCCGTGGTGGGTGCGATACAACGCCCCCCCCCCTCCCTCCCCTCCTCAGTGTCCGTCGCACCTGAGGAACTCGGGCAGTCACGGTGGGAAGGAGGATGCGAGACGTGTCATAAAGAGGGTGCGGTCCGTCTTTCAAGTTGACCTCCCCTCCATGCATCAAAACACACCACAATTCTCACGCGGAGAAAAGCACATAAAATGGCAAAGCCACACACACACACACACACACACACACACACACACACACACACCTGTATTTCCTCGGGGTCGCTAGTCTACACCCTCCGTCTGGACGTAACCCGGCGACAGTTGCCATAAAACGCCTTCCGTTTCCACATACCTTGAGACAGCTGCAGTAGAACACCTGACACTTCCACATGATGTGCCATACGTGCCACAGGACACCTTCCACAACCACGTAATTTGCGATAGATTCACTCGTCAGCTGAATCTCACCCACCCAGAGGTATTCGACCCTCATAATCAGTCCTTTGTAAAGAAACAGGAGGAACTGGTTTATATATACCACTCGTGTCTTCAAGTAAGGTGGGTTGTAACGGTGATGTGAGTGAGTGTGAGTGTGTGTGTGTGTGTGTGTGTGTGTGTGTGTGTGTGTGTGTGTGTGTGTGTAGGAGAATTTGGCCAGTTGTCAGAACTGTCGGGGACTGACCCCTGGCTGGACAGGTGAAGCCGTTTCATCGCTCCCAATCCAAATGTCAGTGGATGTAAAGGGAAAAATTTCTTGTTATCTAAAGTCGATATTTTTTTCGTATGTTATTAGTTGCATGTTCGTAAATCTTTTTCTTCTCTCTATAGTTTGCTTTTCATCTCTCTCTCTCTCTCTCTCTCTCTCTCTCTCTCTCTCTCTCTCTCTCTCTCTCTCTCTCTCTCTCTCTCTCTCTCTCTCTCTCTGCCCCGCGGACCAAATCCCAGTTACCTTTATTGCCCACCAATATACTCATATGGCCCACCTTGCCTCCCCCCCCCCCCACCCTCCCCACCACCTGCCTCAAACCACCTCTTTTATTATGCTTCGCTGGATTCTTGCGGTCGGCCATTTCCATTACTTGGCAAGAGCCTCTACCCAAAGATCTTCTTTTATGACAGAGGACATTTTCCTTTTTTTCTTTTTCATTTTCCCTTTTTTTTTACTCTCCCCCGATAACTTCACCTAGTGGGTGTTGGTTCTTAATCTTCCCGGAGTTAACACGTTGCTTCATACAGCTCAATTAACATGATTTAAGCATTTTGTTATTCGTTTCGTGGAAGGTTTTATTTACACTGAGTTCATTTGCCATCATAATTTTTTCTCTTTATTTTGGCTTTATTGATGTGCATAAAGGGAGTTCAGTGTCGTTATTCATTCCCATTCTTTATTAGTAATTAGTTTTATTGGTGGGGAAGAAAGGCTAATTTAACAGCTTAATCATCTATTGGTGTTAGATATACCCTAAATATACCTTCACATTCCTTCTCCAATGCAACTACCGTTCCATCAGTTCTCTTTTCGTCTTCTTTTCCGCTGCCGTTTCATCAGTGTCTGCTCTCCCTCCTCCTCCCCACCAAGAGCCATTCCGCCAGTCCCTCTTCCTCCTCTTCATTTCTCAAGCCTTTTTTTTTTTTCTCTTCCTTCTGCACCAGGACCTCCCTGCAATATTGTTGTGGCTGTGGTTTTCGTCAGGGTTGGCCCTAAGGTCATGCGGGGTGGTAGGCAATGTATGCAGGATCACGCGCCCGCCAAGCTGGCCCGGGCTTTTTATCGGCGTCTCATAATTACACCAGTCTCGTTACGCTGAACTTAGCCATTTCTTCTTACTATGACATGTGAGGTGGAATGTCTCAGATGCGTGTTTAACGTATCTTGGAATGCATAATTGGGGTTTATTTATTTACACACGAGTGTTGTAGAGGGGGAGCGGACGTTGCGACAGCTGGAGGGGGCGTCCGTGCGTCCGAATCGCCTTCCTCGTGTTAATCAAGGACCGAGCGTCCCTCACATATCCCCCTCCCACCCCGCTCTCGTCATTCAAGTACATATATAGCATCAGAGCATAACACATCCCCTGTCATCATGCCCAGTTACCCAGTCCGCCGACGCCCGCCACCCGCCGCCGACACGGGCTCGTAATTTCTACACGCCCACGGCGGTGACACGCCCATTTCCAGCCAGCAACGCCATGTCGCCTTTTACAAACACACAACAACAAAAAAGAATGGCTTGCTTCCCCTCCAAGCACTCTTGTTATATTGGTTAGTGTGGCCTCGCCAAGCTGTCGCTGGGCCACGCAGGTGTGACGCTTGGCAAATTTTTTTTCCTCTCTCTCTCTCTCTCTCTCTCTCTCTCTCTCTCTCTCTCTCTCTCTCTCTCTCTCTCTCTCTCTCTCTCTCTCTCTCTCTCTCTCTCTCTCTCCTCGTCTTGTCGGACAAGAGAGAGAGAAAAAAAAAATGGACCATTAGCTCCTAACTCTTTCGCGCTTCGTTTCTCGGGAATCGATTATCCGAGTCATTTGCCATTCCAGCGCAGAGCACAGGAATCAGTGGTAACAGGTCTTGACATCAAACATCTGGTAAGAGCAAGTTTGCTCGGTGTTTTCTGAGGTTGGAGCCTTACCTTTTTGGAAGGCGATACACATTTCTTTCTTCCTTCAAGTTTTTTCCTTTTTTTTTCTTTTTTTACAAATGGTGTCTCGCTAAACGTGTTTACTTACACCTTGGGTTATGTACTGGCTACGGTTCCCGATCTGGTTAGTAATGTTGATTTCGTTATGTTACATATATGTGATCAAACATGGGAGATGTGAATGTGACTGGTACCTCAAGCACGGCGGTACGACCTTTCAACACGACGGTACGACCTTTCAGCACGACGGTACGACCTATCTGCACGACGGTACGACCTTTCAGCACGACGGTACGACCTTTCAGCACGACGGTACGACCTATCTGCACGACGGTACGACCTATCAGCACGACGGTACGACCTATCTGACGACGGTGCGACCTTTCAGCACGACGGTACGACCACTACGTATTGTCGCGTGATCTTTGACCTGATTCTTTAAGGCCGCGATGCTATCATACCCATGAGTCGTACCATCCTGTTCAAGGGTCGTGTCATCCTTAACCAAAAGGTCGTACCGTCCTAATTAAAGGTTGTACCTACCTAATGAAGGCGTTAATTCGTCTATACATCTACGAGTTTATGATAAGTGCAAGTGAATCTAACCCACGTCTCTCGTTACTACAACAGCACATAGATGGATAAATGAATAACAGGGACATGCAGGTCTCAGTGACCTTTCCACTCCGACCTTTATTACTCGCCTGGTGTGGTAACACTGGTCGGGGAAGGAAATCAAAAGTATGTGCTCTGGCAACACTGCTCTGGGCGATATTTCATCCTATTTGTGTTGTCTTGTTTACGTTTTTGAGGTTTTGTTTATCCTCGCCGACGTGAGCGACGTTGTTGCTGTTGTTTTTCTTATTTTTGAACTTGCCATCGCACACACACACACACACACACACACACACACACACACACACACACACACACACACACACACACACACACACACACACACACACACACACACACACACACACACGCACATTACCTGTTTAGTGTTTATACACTTCTACACTTCAGGACCAGATACTGTATCTGAATATTCGATTGTCCACAGGTTAGAGACCATTTCTAGCCACCTCTCTCTCTCTCTCTCTCTCTCTCTCTCTCTCTCTCTCTCTCTCTCTCTCTCTCTCTCTCTCTCTCTCACACAAAGTCGCCCGACCAAACTTTTCGACCTGATCGAAATATACTGGAGCTGCGGTAACAGATTCTGCCTGGACACCTGCATGCCACACTACAGGTGTGTGTGTGTGTGTGTGTGTGTGTGTGTGTGTGTGTGTGTGTGTGTGTTTCGATAGTCTGACACCTGTGGTTTTGCGCACATGTGTTCTCCGTGAATAGCAAACACAACTTACCCTGTTTGGGCTGTGAGCGCCAAGTCCAGCGACGAAGAAGACCCCGGTGTCTTGGGTTTGGTGTTAAAAGGCTGAGGTTATGAAGTTCCTGTTACTACAGTATGCAAATAAGGATTCTGTTTTCTATTTTAGGAGGGTTGATAATAGAGAGAGAGAGAGAGAGAGAGAGAGAGAGAGAGAGAGAGAGAGAGAGAGAGAGAGAGAGAGAGAGAGAGACTGCTGCCTGTTAGATGCATGTGCGCATGCATAAATAAATATGCAAATAGATAGGCGCTTAGACACAGAGACAGAATGAAGAATAGGTTCTCTTATGCGGACGAACAGATGCATACACACACACACACACACACACACACACACACACACACACACACATTGCCCCTCGGAAAGTCGCGCCAGCACAGTGTTAGCGTAGAGAAGAACAAGAACAGCGTGGGTCTTGGAGACACGTTGCGGTAAATGAGCATATTCGTCTCTCGTTTACTTCATTCCCTCCTTTCCTATAAGTCGTCACACTCAAGTGGTTTAAGTCGTCGTACACGAGACGTAAAGTCGTATGTGTCGTATGTGAAGTGTTAAGTTGTACTCGGGGGTTAAGTCGTGCTTAAAGGGTTAAGTCGTCGTACTACATGGATCAGGTCGTTGTGCCAAGGTCGTACGGTCGTCCAGCTTCAGTGGTTAAACCTTCGTGTTCAGAGGGTTTAAAAAAAACATGGGAGATATCTATCAATAGACAGTATATCTACAGCACCACATGTTCAGTTCCCGGCTGTTACTGGGCAGTGGTGCGTTCCACGGTCCTGGTGGGATGGCCTTCGTCCCTCACAGGAATGAACCAGTCAGGTGCATATGTTGCCACGTACACTACTCGCTCGTTCGCCATCATCATCGTCCCCACCATCACCATTCGCCATCATCATCGTCCCCACCATCACCGTTCGCCATCATCATCGTCCCCACCATCACCATTCGCCATCATCATCGTCCCCACCATCACCGTTCGCCATCATCATCGTCCCCACCATCACCACCGCCAGTCCCCATCACCACCACCCTCACTATCGCCACCATTTGGTATGGCTCGGCAGGCGTAGCGGAGGGCATCATCCCACCATACATGTTCCATCATGATCGGAGCCATAGCCCCACTACCCTCCCATAGACGCGACGCCACAGCTTACCCCTCCTTTGACCGTCAATAAGGAGGGAGGGTATTCCAGCCCATTATATTCCCGTGTTTCGGCCCTACCCGCTCCTGTCTCAATGCACTGATGATGACCGATGATATTTTGTGATTAATGATTAATCAACGTGATTAACAGCGGATGGGTTCCATCAGGAACTCCCTCGTTCAGGTCAGTAAGCCATTCTCTCAACAATTACAACTTTTAATATATAGGACGCTACCTCTCACAAGATAGTAAACAGTTTCTTACAGTCATATGTTTGTGTCTCCTCAAACACGTGTTTCCTTCACCAGAAACACCAGTAATCCCACACCTAGCTCGGTGCGGACCACGGTAAATCCATCAAAGCGAGGCCAATCCCGCTAATCCCGCTTGTGTCTTCAGTGTAGCCAAGGAGGCCCAAAATGCGTACCGTGTTTCCCACGCTTAGTCTTGTTGATAAACAGAGAAGGTGGTGGACTCAGTGGGATCCATTCTCTTCGCTCTTTACCTTTTTGTTGCCACACGCAAAAAGCCCTCAGCGACATATCTCTGTATTCGGGTTATGAGTTAACACACCCGTGAGCGGGACGAGTTCGACCCAAGGGCTTGATCGCCTCAGCTCGGACCAGGTACCCTTAAGGGGTCAGGTCAGAGGACAGTCCATCACACCCAAGGGTCGTACTGTCGCGTTCAAGGGTCGTAACGTCGTACTCACGGGGTCGCAACGCCATATTCAGGTGGTAAACTAACGCATGTGTTTCTCTTATCCTGAACACATGTTATACTCGGCTTAATAAAGCGAGTCTGCCTTTGGGACATGGCAACAATCGCTTCCGCTGTGTTGCATGTGGCTCAGCAATGAATCTCTCTCTCTCTCTCTCTCTCTCTCTCTCTCTCTCTCTCTCTCTCTCTCTCTCTCTCTCTCTCTCTCTCATTCTCCTTGGAAAACAAATCTATTTCCATCTTTCTATCAATGTATTTCTTTATCTGTTTCTTTCTGTCTACGTATCTGTCTGTCTGTATACCTACCTCTCAAATTTCTCCCTCCACCTCTTCCATCCATCCCCCCCCCCCCTTGACCACTCCTTCAACGCCTCCCCGTCCCTTCTCCCCCATTTCAACCCCCTCCTCCTTACCATCCAATCCCCGGCCCCAACCCTCCCTCCCTCCTTCTCTCCCTATCTGCCCCCCCAACCCCACCTACTCCTAGCAGACAAGATTTAACCTGTGGACGCCGGCATGTGCGCGTGGGCGGCTAGGTGTGTGTGTGTGTGTGTGTGTGTGTGTGTGTGTGTGTGTGTGTGTGTGTGTGTGTGAGTACCATGTCTTTGCTCCAAAATGTGTATATAAATACACACACACCAGCCTAAACCTGGTATCCAATCATCAACCATCCCCCTAAGGTGAGGATAAACAGCTGGGATTGGCTTTGGGCCGACAGCTACGTCCACGATCGAACCCATGCAGGCCCGAGGTGATTCATGGCCAGTATTACTGATAATTAAATCACAAAGGCCTATGTGTGTGTGTGTGTGTGTGTGTGTGTGTGTGTGTGTGTGTGTGTGTGTGTGTGTGGGCACACTTCAATCCTATCAAACTGACGTTTAGTAGGTTTCAAACCTTCTCTTACATCGCCCAAAACCGCTTGACACAATGAAGGGTGTTGCCTCCACCTTTCGCCTTTTGTCTTTCATTCTTCTTTCACGCAGTTCCCTTTGTCTTACTTAATTTCCCTCAGTTACAATGTATCATCCAAAGCCTCAACATGCATCGTATAGTCTTGCCTTTGAATCTTTGCAAGGAAAGATCTCAGTATTTAATTACCCTTTTTTCCTGCATTTTCTTTTTCTCCTTTAATCCCCAGACGCTTTCTTTATTGCCTTTCCTTGCGTCTGCTCTTCCTGTCTGTCTGTATGCAGCAGCTCCGTTTAAATCATAATTTCTGTCTTGCTCTGTGTTGTTACGCACCATTTTCTCTTTTTCCACCGACATTTCCCCACCATTCCGTTTTCTTCTTCCCCATTTTCTCTTCTTCCTCCGACATTCCCTTCATCCATTTTCTTCTCTTCCTGCGTCCGCCGTCAGTCCTCTCCTGCAGGGTGGTCGGACTGGACACCACACATTCCAAAGTTGCTTGGGAGGAAATTCCAGTACCCCCGAATTATGTGGTGGAACAATTTGTACCATAGTTTATAGCACTTTAATCCTCCACCCAGTCTCCTCCCCCACTGCTTAATGGGAGTCCCTCCTAATATTTAATAAATGTTGATTCTTAATGAGGAATTAGGTACAATACATTCCCATATTTTCTAGTCGTATCAGTTAAGGTAATTTGATTTGATTGTTTTATCACATGAGTCAAGAGCCAACACACACACACACTCTCTCTCTCTCTCTCTCTCTCTCTCTCTCTCTCTCTCTCTCTCTCTCTCTCTCTCTCTCTCTACATATATATATATATATATATATATATATATATATATATATATATATATATATATATATATATATATGTATATATAGTGACTGTCCTAAATGACCATCCAACCTGCTGTTTTTAATGTATTCCCCGACACATGTGTTATTTTTGAAGGTTCCTTCCCACTACCTGTCCATTTCCTGTGCGGCATTTACACGCAGATTCCTGAGGAGTCTTCGTATCACCGCCCCACAAGCAGAACCAGCACCTGGAGGCACAGGTGCAACGGAATGCAAGCAACTCCACCTACAAACACCACCCAACACCCACAAGTTAACAAGTCACCAACCACAAGTACGGTCTGACCGGCCGCGTTGGTTGGCTGGCAGGCAGGCAGGCAGGCCCGTCTGTGCCCTTGGGGTGTGTGAGGTGAGGTTTCCACAAGCAGGTTGGACTGAGGTTGCCGGCTTATACTCTGCTGACCACATGATGAAGCAGTCCCACTTTGCTCGGCTTCCTCTTGGCTCCTGAGTCCTGCCCTGTGATTGGCTGCTCCTCCACGAGAGTCCTGGGTCGCCATTGGCTGTAATTCTTTATGGATCCTGGCATATTATTGAAGGTTCATTCGGGAGGGGGAGTGGGGCGGGGGTGGGGTAGGTGTTCGGCCCACCATCGGTTGGTGTGATGTGTGTGTGTGTGTTATTATATAGGGTTCACCTTGGAGAGTCCTTTATTCAATGGATCTAATGGTTATGAACGGGTGGAGACACCGTTCAGCCGGAAACCATACCCCAAAGCCAAATACATAAACCACAAGAATAGATTCTTGAGGATCTATCTGTCTCGCCATTCGCTAATGTGGTTCGGCATCCCGGCCTCCCTATTGGCTAGACAACACACACAACTTCATACGCTATGGGGTACTGTGATTTCCCGGCTTCCTAATGGTCAGTGATTAGTGCCGAAGTTGGCTCTTATTGGCTGAGGTCCTTCATCCTTTGAGTGGGCAGTCTTTGAAGAACATTACCTTGATAACAGTTTCCTCCCCACGAATAAGATTCTATCAAAGCCAATTGGTTTATAAAAATATCATTGCCATGGGCTAACCTGATCACCAGCCACTGCATTGGCATGGATGTATGAGTAAATGCGAATTGATATTGGTTTAGATTAAAAAAACGATAATAGAATGACTTCGGAGTCGGTGTTTCAAAAACCATGAAAAATGGGTACCAACTTTCCTTCTTTGCTCAGTCGAAGTTTGTAAAGTCAAGATGATCCGTAAGTGATGGTTTGCCGTCCTGATAGACATTTCCTCTTGGCGGTCTCCACTGGGTTAATGATAGGTGTTGTCCCCCCCCTTTTTTTTCATTCTTTTTGTGGGTAGGTGAACCCCAAGTCATGATGCATATTAACTCCGTACATTTTGTATTTTCGGAGGTAATAACGTGATGTGATCCACATTCACACGCGTCTGCGTAACTGTTGGTTTTCTTATGGGCTGATTGGTATCTGAAGTGTATTTATAACACACACGTCATGTTAATTGGTTTCTCAAGGGCACACACGTGTGCATCCAATCGCATACATCCACACACACACACACACACACACACACACACACACATATATATATATATATATATATATATATATATATATATATATATATATATACACGCAATTTTTGCAACTCTCAGATTTCATTTACTTATAGATGTTTACATGAATGTATTCTGGGACCATCGTACGGCACATGTACTGCTTTATATATATATATATATATATATATATATATATATATATATATATATATATATATAGAGAGAGAGAGAGAGAGAGAGAGAGAGAGAGAGAGAGAGAGTCCCCCATGACTAGATTCTGCCAATATGGCAGGGCCTGCTCATGTCATGATAGCCACCCACCCGCAGAACACCAGATGGGACACTTCCTTAACCTCTTCATTATAACAGCCAGCCTCCCGCCTGCAGTGCACTCCACCCACACACACACACAAGAAAAAAAAGAATAAAAGGATAAGAGACGCCACCGAGGGTGCGCCACGCGTTCGCCTCTCGAGACTCCACACACTCTTCTGTCCCGCGAAACTGAGCAGTGTATGAGAGAGGGTCGGACCAGTCTCGTTACACTACAGGTTCAGTCCAAGGTTGTGATGACGATCCGTGTTTAGTGGAGTGGGTTATGGCTGACCCTGAAACTCACCACCCCCGATGAATAAACATCATGTTTGTCAACAATCACGATAAACAACATGTTCGTCAACAATCACAGTAAGATTTCTTCATCTAACACTGAAAATCATTGACACGGAGCAGTGTTATCTGTTTTTATAAGTGTGTTTGTGAGAACAACGTACCGATTTGTTGGCTTTTGTTGTCTTGTACTGAACAGAAGTGCAAGTGCTTCACTGCAAGTCAACACTGTTTCATAACTCAAAAACTCTCGAATCATTAAACTATGGCAAATGGGAACCAAAATCCTACACATAATCGAGTACCTCGAAAGACCATTGCATTAAGGTGAAGACAACAAGCAAGTAGGAAAGTCAATATCAGTTAGAAAGTAAAAAAAAAAAAAGAAAATGTAGCATTGGTACAAAGTTTATCCTCGCGAGATGTTATGCAACACCAGACGAGAGCAGCTAGCAACTTCATTCTGGAATCTCTCACCGCGCGGCGGCCAACAAGAGTGGTTGTAGCAACTCCTGGAAGTTTGGCGAGAAATTGCACTACCAGCGACTCCTGCCAACTGCCTTCCATAATCTTAAGTGACTTGCCGTAGCCGTGTTTGCGCCTGTTGTATATGTATTCTTACATCTGACAAGAATCAACAACTATCGGTCTTTAAGCAAGAATCAGTATCATACATAAAACATACAACGAAGTACGAAAAAAAGAAAATATTGGTTTCCTTGCGTTTGATGACCAAAGTAACTTCTAACCTGTTGAAATCTCTCATTGTTTTTATCTACGGGCTTCGCTTGCTTACAAAACTGGCTGTTTTCTTACCAGGAGATAACGCCTCGCAAGAACTCACTTGGTAGGTTAATCGGTTAATAAGAGCGTATATGTATTGTGATGGTTGATAATTAATGAAGAAGAACGTCAGGGTTTAGTGGCAGCCGTCACACACCAGCACGGAACGGCTCGGCACCCGCGCAGACTAGTGAGCGCAGGCGAGTCTACACGACTCGAGAGTCGAGACGCTCCCCTGCCTCAGTTCGATCACGACTGGCGAGGCAGATGGACGTGCTGCGCTCTGCTCCGTGAGCTTACTAGCAAAATTTTCACGGCAGTTGGATGGTCAGAGCCTCTGTCCTGTCGATTGGTGGTCACTTTGGTGTGTGATAGTGGAAAATAAACAAACCATCGCAGCGGTCCAGTGTTTAGCAATAACAACGAAGTGTTTTTTTTTTATTATAATTGGTGATATGGATATTACTGGGGAAGCCTCTTTACTTATCGATCGGAAACCAAAGATTTTTTAAGTATTTATCGAGTGTATCCAGTCAGTGAGACTTAGAAATAAGAACTTCGTTCCCTGCCACATCTTTAGGTAAAACTTGGCAGACCTATAAGAAAAAAAAAAAAGATATCAAAATTATCTACATTTGAGTGTCTTTGGGACTTGGCGTTCGTGTAGGTGTTCGTCTGGAATTGTCTTCATGGCTGGATGGTGAGAATTAGCTTCCTCCGGATTCCAGTACTCCGGACAACGGATTAAAACCACTATCGGATTTCCCGGAAAACTCCTGTTTAACAATGGTAAGTTTCAAAATGTTCAGAAACGTTTAGACAGTTAACTTTTTAATAGTTTCAAAGAAACATAGCTTTAGTCAGTTGTTCGGAGAAACCTTTTATGAATAATTTTCAAACTTCTGTAAACTCAGGTAAGTCATCATTTAGTATGTATTTATATTGGTAAGTATATAAATTTAACGCCTAATATCCAGGTAGTGATCTTAACTAGTTAAGATCCACGAACGGTGAGTCATGCTTAAAAACTTTTTATATATAGCTTAAGATTATAAGTAATATTATCATCAAATCTAAGTATTTCTCTTTTTGTTTCATTTCATATTTTAGGCACTTGTTTCTTGTGCTAAATTATATGTCTGCCTTGTGTCAACGAAGATAAGGACGTGGACAGAGTTGCACCGGTTGTTGGAGCCTTGAGCACCTGTGAGAGTGTTCAACACCTGCAATGGGACAGGTGTTCCACGCGTGCCGCGGCTGATTGTGTTCATATCTGTTTGTTCGTGAACACCTGTGGCTCGCTGCACTTGTTATAATAATTGCTCATTTCTTTTTTTCTTTTGTGACTTGCTGTTGGTATTAATCTTACAAACATGTCATTGGGTGTTTGTGACCCAGTTGTCCATCACTGGTATATGCATAATTTATGTGAATGATTAATGATATATCGATAAGGACAACGCTGTTGTAGTAGAATATCTCTATATCCCCGATATGGTCGAAGTCGACCAGATCATTAGTTTCATGTTTGTTAAATTGAGTTTGACGAACTTTTCGTGAATAATTGTAATTCTGTTCGTCATAAGTGGGTTTATCGTGGGAAAATTTGCGAGAGCTGTTAAAAGTGATGGATAGGATATGGTAATTCATGCTAATGGCAAGACATGGGTTACCCGCTCTGTGACATGGTCACAGTGGGCATCGTTGAAGGAATCATACGCCGCTCTTGACCATTGTATTTTAAGAATTCTGCTGTGAATGCTCGGGAGAAATGGAGGGAAGTTAACTAGGTGTGTTACGTGTATTTCGGAATAGAAATGTAAAACACGTGTTTTGTGAAGGGAATTACACTGATGTCATTATAATTCCCTGAACTATTAATTTCGTATCAGATGAAGCTCACACGTTTGCCTTCTTCGATGATAGTTTACTGTGGTTCAAGATATTTTACGTGTGATGAAAGATTGGTGGTTAAACGAAATTATTGCTGGCTGGTTCCAGTTCCGTACCCATTATCATAGTTTGGATCTCGATGCATTCTAGGATGTCCCAGTGGTAGCATACATAAATATGGAATATACGTATACACTCCAAAACAATCTCATGCACCTTTCAATACCTGAAAGTCCCCCTCCCCAGCACGTAGCTACGGTCTTATGATTTCTTATATCTTGGATCTCGCACTGCACGCTTCGTCTGCCACATTACCAGTTCTATGAACTGAACTTACGACAGAACAAGTTCCAATATATATATATATATATATATATATATATATATATATATATATATATATATATATATATATATTATGTGTGTGACTTTTCCCTTTTTACCGATGGTCAGTAGAATTGGTATAAAAGTACCGAGTGAAAATACGCTTGGCAGAATTTAAGAGAAATATTTCGAAATATCGTCAACGTAAAGGTGCGCTCCAGAGATACGCTTTGTTTTCATCCCAATTTAACTATTTACTGTGCATTTCTCTATTTTGGCCACACTATTTAGATGTTTTAGAATATGGTGTTTGCAATATCAGGGAGGTAATAAGACCTTGTTGCAAAGATCGCATCAGCATGGGTGACGGTCATATAAAGTTTGATTTGAGGACAGAGTTGTTTAGATGCTAGTTGCGAAGTGTACAGGGTGAGCTGGGTTACATTATATAGATATTGAAGTTGTGTCTATCGGTAAGACCGTATAATTAAGTGCTAGGAACTAGCAGGGAGTTGCAAATCAGGATTGTAAGCGTTGTCATGCGCTGTAGAGTCAGTATTTTGTTGGTAATATAGTTGAGGGCCTGTACAAGGAAAAGCTCGATGATAACGACTAGGTTGTCTTCACAGGCTCCTCTTAAAAGTGGAAAGTCTAAGCCAAACAAACATTGTTGCTTTTATGATCAGTCAGTCTGTCTGAGGCCACAGCCATTTCAAGTTTCTCATATTCATGTCGGCTCCTTCAGAATGCATGCGTTATCCTGCAGAGTGTACAGAAAACCCTAGAAATTTTTAGGAGTAGCATTATGAGTGAGTAAAGTCTGTGGTGCTACGGGAGGTGGACTCGAGATACGAGCTAGTAAAAACCCGTAGAGTTAGGTCACTTGGTGCTCTAAGCATTATGGTAAGAGTTCATAGTTAAGTTAGAGCAGCCTGGCAAAGCATAACCTAGCAGTGCTTTGTAGATATAAGCTTTATGGTTATGAGAGTTGCTAGAGCTATGTAGAACGCGGGTAGTAGTAGAGAGCCTTGGGAGATCACGGGTGTTGCGGGAGAAGGAGCACGCTGTCTGGTCGAGACAAGTCTCCCTTTGTTCACGCTGGAGAGGGACAGCCTACCTCTCCTCCTCCTTCAACCGTACACTCCTTTATCCTAGCTCCTTGACAGGCGGTATTTGATGGTGCTTATTAGATCTGCTTGTGAAGGTCTGCAGGCATATCATGGTCAAGATAATACGTATTGAACGCGTAGGTATAACAGCAGCTTCGTCGTCTGTTGTTCTTGCTTAGGTTATACAGCCTTGTGTATATTTGTTTTTGTATCGTAAGTTACGCGGGAACGTTGATTGCACTGTGTAGAATGCATTGTCACCTGCAGGATTATACGTTGTGATATATGGTACCGAAAACGGTGTATTTGATTTAATTTTTTTTTTTCAAATGAGATGACGCGCCATTATTTACGAAGAGTTTGTTGTCGGGTAGGAATTACCATCTTTATTTTTGTCTTGCACTGATTACGTGGTTCAGAAGTCAAGTCTTTCAACTGCATGATTCATTATGGCTAAAGGATAGAGCTTAAGCCACAAGCATTAAGGTTCCGTATTACTGATTCTCTGTGTGTGAATGAAGTCGAACTTTGGTTTTAAAAGAAATACCGCCAGTTGTAATTGGTGTACTATTAGTAGAAGTTGGATTGTGGTTATTTACGTTAAGAACAGTGTCCCGGTACCACCTTGGGTTTTACTGTCATGTAAGCAGACCGTGTGTATTGGTCGATTTCCTCCTCAGCTGTGAGTAGTGCAGGCAAGCAGGTTTGGGCCGAGCTCCAATGATATGTGTGTGTGTGTGTGTGTGTGTGTGTGTTATGAACAGCTCTTGGAATACTGGTGCTGTGATAACATTTCCGGTGGTGCTGGTGGCGCCACTGGGAGCGGAAGGCCAGTCAGTGGCTCCTCGTGGAAATGTTATTATACATCGTTTCCGCTCTGCCCGCCCTTGTGGAGAAGGATTAAATGTCATACGCTTTATTGTGGGATGTTGTTACGCTGAAGCTCTGCCACGCTGAAACGAGGTGATGCTTGGAGGAATTATGTATAGACCCCCCCCCCCCCCGGACTATCGTTATGTGATTTATACAGTCTGAGATCAGGCATAGAACAGGGTATTTTTAACTCTTAAAAGCTCGAAGATGAGGTTAAAAGTTTATGTGATGTCACGGAAATAGAGAAGTTGAGTAGACAGATAAACCAAATATTGAGAACTACAAATTAACGTAATGGCTGCCTCTACTTGGAAGCTGCTGTCTTACGAAAAGTATCGTATGCGTGTGTGTGTTTCGTACCTTGCTCGAAGAACTGGTGTTTCCAGGAATAGATTTATTCTTAAAAGCCGGGGAAGTTAGGGACAACGTCGTTTGTTGTGGTTGTGGCGGGTATCGGGGGTAGTTGAGGTTGCCCCAGTGGTGGCGGAAACAGGTGTTGAGCCAGAGGTTCGCTGTTAAGACATGTACACGGAGCCGCTATACCTGTTCTCCATTGATGAGCGGCCAGCACCTCACCTGTTGCTGATGGAGCGGCTGACATGTGCTGGCAATGAGGGAGTCTGTCAAGAGATAATGAATATAGTGGCAGGGGCGGACTAGCCTCTGCCTCTCCTCCCCCTCCTCCCCCCGTCATACACCTTTCTCACAGTCCTTCCCGATTCCCCCCTTCCCCCACCTTATCCCTCCCACACCCCCTGTTTCTCTCCTGCCCCCTCTCCTCTCACCCCCACCCCCCCCTACAGTGTCCACTCACATCCTCCACTCCCCACCATCCCTTTCCCCCCCTCCTTGTCTCCCTCACCTCCCCACCAATTTGTCTACACACATTGTGTGTGTGTGTATATATATATATATATATATATATATATATATATATATATATATATATATATATATATATATATATATACATACTCATTCCCCAGCGTACGATAGAACCTTCTTATCATTGTTTATCAGAGATGTGTAATGTATACACATGTATCGTTTTACTTTTTGAGTATGGCAACATTAGCCTACGAGCGAGGGATTGTTTGTTAAGGTTGCTTTAATATATTTTTCAATACATTCATTGAATTCTTCGTACTTCATGTGTACATATGTACATACCCGTTTTCTGTAGTGCGCACACGCTAAGTGTACATCAATATGTACATAGTGTCTGGATAAGTATTGACTCCCTTTTATACGCACACAAGAGAAATATTCCAGATACAAGTCGTGTAGGGAGAGAAATAATCACCGATATGAAAATCTGTTGTATCTTGTGCGCTCGACTCAATATAATCTTATCTTAAATGGTCTGAGGATTCGCGCCTCACTTTCCAGCGTTCGAGATAATATCCATTCACACACACACCACCCTCTATCCCCATTCATTTTCACAGTCGCACAATGTGAAGGCTCCTTATCTTCGCTTATATCGTTTTCCCTCTTCAGAATTATTTTTTTTTTATAGCTTTGACATCTGTAGTTCAATGTTGGATCATTTGTTTGTTACCCTTGTTTAGCTCGTCGGTCTGTATATGTTTTGGGGGTTCACGTGAATATCAGGTGCCCACGCGTGGATGTTGGCCTGGAAAAACGATTTGTTGAATTGGTCATCGAGGTACTGGTTGCGGTACAGTAGCATTTAAAAAGGTGTTTAAGGGACTATATGACACCGTTTTCAAACCTGTACGACCTACATGAGTCTAATGGCCTGACTGTTGACCTGACCTTTAAAAGGTCAGGTCAAGGTCTAACACCATCATAGAGACGGGCCGAACCATCGTACTCTCAAGGGGTTGAAAATATTTTTTTTTTTTTTGACCCAAATAATGACCTGGTTAAGCCCTCCCTCCCTCCAAAGGCTCCGTATCAACCGTGCAGTACTCGTGTATACACACGTATGCGTCCGTCAACTCCTTTATTTTTCTGTCCGTGTTTACGTACCGTTACTACTCGGCCATTAACCTAAATAACAGCTGTGTGTGTGTAGTTTGGCTTGAGTAGTGGTACTTAATGTTCAACCTGGGCCAGTGACGTGCGTCTCTCGTGCCTCCCTCACGTCGCTCCACCATGGAGAGGGATCTCAATGAAGTAGTCTGTTAGGTAGGTATCCAGCTGTGCTGCTAGTAATGGCCTCTTAGATCGTCTCGTCTCCGTTGATGCATTGAGTCTGGAGCCACGGGTAAGTTAGGAAAGTCCCTTGTCTTGCGGTACAACTCGAAACTTGAGATGGCGTGAGTAAGATGGATGGAATTATTACAGATTTGCCATGGATATGCCCTGGAGTACGGAGGTTGTGTGTGTGTGTGTGTGTGTGTGTGTGTGTGTGTGTCGGCCTGGGTGCGTGCGTGCGTGCGTGTGTTAAGGGTTGACACGCTGGGTAGAAGCGCCACTCCGAGCGGATCGCTCAGGTAGCTTGTGGAGGGTCGCCACTTCCAGGGGATTTAATTGCTGGTTGAGGGCTTGGCGGACCCCCTTTTTGCAGTTCCAGCGAGTTTAGGATACCCTCCCATGGCCTGTCATGTATTGTGTTTGCCCGTGGTAGTTGTGACTTTGCTTAAGGTCAATAAAAAGTGTAAGAAACTCCCCCTTAAGAAAGACGTAATCGGCATTCCCCCCCGTATGTAGTGAGGCGTCTGCAGGTAACGCCCCTACCTGCTCGCTGGCTCTCACCAGTTCCAAATATTTTTTTACCTGAAGCTTTTGTCACCACATTTTCCGAGTTATTTCAACTCATTTTCCCTTTGTCTGTGACCCGCAACGCATGTTCTCGCCTCACAGTCTTGCGATACGCCAGAGAAGAAGAAAATTAGCGGTTAAATATGCGTATCTCGTATCTGTCAACAGTGGAGCGAGCTTGTGGGTGGCCTTACCGACCCTTTACCACCCCACCCCCACCCCCCCGTGCCTCCCACATCCCACTCCCCCCCGTCATCCCCCTCCTCCCTCCCTCCCCCCAGCACCTCCCCTGCACTCACCTATTTTGCTGTTTTTGTGTTTACGTGTTATTGTCATTTTGCCGTGTGTTTGTCTGTAGTCGTTGTTAGCTTACGCAAGTAGACCCAAGTTCGTACGATGAATGTCTCCGTGCGAATATGTGCGTCGTGGAACTCTGTCTACGGAGAAAGTTTTTGAATTTGGTCTTGAGAGAGCTACTCTCCTCCTCCTCCTCCTCCCCGCATCACCACCCTCCCTCCCCGTCCCATGCCCCCAAGGCTCCAGCGGACTGCTAGCCTAGCCACCCCACTTGATGTAGCAAGCTGTGTGCCGGACCGTGTTTTCAAGTTAAGAAAATATGCGTGGAAGGGGTCACTCTTGTTACATACCTTTCCATCGTTTTATCAACTGTGGTTTTTTTTCGTGTTCTCCGGGGTGGATGGGATTAAACGGGGCGTGGTTTTAAATAAGCAGACGTGTTGTATTTCTGTTGCGTCCCAGCCGTAATTAATTTCAGGGAAGTGCGTTTACATCCTGAAGGCTGTGGGTCGTCTGTTTAGGTGGATGCATCCTTCGTATGTCGGTTCGAGCGTGTGTTACATGAGTGGTCGAGGGTCTGGAGGAGGACGATGGCCAGTTTTACTGTCTGCGGATTGAGGGATTACTTTCGAACTTTATGACAGTGTTGTTCACTTGCTTGTGATAATGGAACGCAAGGTTCTGTATGCCGGACTCTCCTCGTTTATGTCCTGAAAGGCTAATTCATTAGCACCGTATGTATTCTAAACGAGATTTCCATTTGTGTAGATAGTATGGCTCAGAACTGGACATTAATAAGTGTGTTTGTTCCTCCCGCATCCTTAACAGTATCAGCGGCCACAGCTTCCCCAGGTGGTCCAGGTCGTCCGTGCCTGGATCCTGGCCAGTCGACCTATCCATACCTAGGTACCCTGAGCGCGCCACTTGTTCATGGTACGAAGGCAGGTGTCTCACGCTTCCAGAGCTGCAGTAGCAACACAAACACGCATCGTCTGTCCTACATGCTTTGCTGTTCATTCTGGCAACATTTTGGTCAGCGCACCTACACTCCCAAACTGCCTATGTCAACCAGGTCGCTTTAGATGAAATGGTCAAATTAAGTTAATTGTGGCAGTGGTGTGTAGCGCACCCCGCCCCACGCCCTCACCTCCCCCGCCTGTGTATCCTCCTTGTCTTTCCCCTTGTCACCTCTTACCAGAATTATATCATTGACGTCTTATTACTTCCGTACCTGAGGGTTTTCATGAATTCTAATTGAGTCTGTCAAATCATATGGCTGATATATTGCTTCCCATTTTTTCTTAATCACCAAAGGTAGCCAGGTAAGCGATATTAAGTAAACAGATTGTCTAATTCTTGTACCCGTAGTCCCACTACCCTTTCCAAGTCAACCGCAGACAGGATACTGTTGACCTATTGCGTTCACACATTATTCACCCGTGAGAGGGAGTGTTTATATCCCTTCAGAAAGCCTTAACAATGAAAGATGGAATAAAACTGCCTCAAAACTGACCAGACATCAACAGAGTACAACTCGACCGTCGACAAATAAACCATCAAAAAGGAAGCGTTTCGGCAACTGTTACCATCACCACCAACTTGCTCCCGCTGCGCCGTCACATTATGGATGGCTCCCTTCCCATTTTGTTTCAGCCGCCCGTGTATCGTGTGGCCAATTACCCCGCTGAGCGGTAACTATCACGATAATTGACGAAAACACGTGGGCCCGAGCCAGTGTTAAATGGACCAATCCCCACCGAGTTTACGTCTTAGGACAAGGTTGGCTCGTCGTGGGTCGGGCGACGGTATTGTGCCTATTGTAGTTGGTGTTCTGGTGTTTGTGTGTCGTGCCGAATATGTGAGTTTAAGTGGGTTCATCTGGATTTCTTAGATTTTCTTAACGTGTCCCAGAAAAAAAAAGTGGATAATTCTTGGTATTTTGTTGCAAATTAAGTGAATTCGTATTGATACCAGCGCGAAGTACATGGTGTTAAGTGCTGTCGTACACAGCGTAGTGGGAGGAATGTAAGCCAAGGTACGCGGGCCCTAAAATTGATCATTGTTAGGGTATTACCTCTGTAAGGTGCTACCATGGCCGAGATAGCTCTTTGTGTATGTTTACTTGCCTGTTTGAAAGTACCAGTTAATAATAGTACTATACAGGGAGGGAGTTTTACAATCGTGGCACCACTGTCTCGATGAAATCTTATCATAAAACTTGTTAAACTTAGCTGTATTTTCATTTGGTTATTCCATTCGTCCAGTACCCTTAAACTAGATTTTTTAAACACCTTCTCTACCACGATGATCTTCCAGGCCAAATTCTCGAACAAAAACAAAGCATGGCATTGATACTATTGTTTTTGTATTGATCCCTTTAATTTCATGTTGTGGCCTGTGGTTGCTCTATCAGGGCCTAATTATCGTTCAAAGAACAATTCACTGTCTGCGTCACCAGTGTAGTTTAACAACTTTACATATTTTTTTGTGCAAAAGCACTCCCCAGGACAATAAAATCCTCTTTGAAAATCATGTCTTCCCTAGCATCGATTGTCAAGCCTTTCACGTGTGTCCCAGCCAGTAGACTGGCCATTAGCGACTGTAACAGGTAGTCACGACAAGGGTATAACAGCTTCATCCCTCGGCTGTGACCATCTGTTGTCGTATTGCCGAGAGGCTGGCTCATGAATATTCAGAAGGAGGGGTAGTTTCTCGGGAATGAGCGTGTTGGAGGTATAAATGGTCGTTAGCGTAATTGTGTGAGGGATGAAGCCATTACGCGGTTTTCCTTCAATATCACTTTACTCATTTTGGCGTTGCGTTGGAGGCCCACACACAGAAGGATTGGTTTGAACATTTTCCTGTGGTTTAACGTATGCAAATTTGCTCCAAAGAAATACCTATGGTTCTGCAAAACGTTTCAGCTTGTATGACGTCGGGAAAGTTTAGATCATCTGCTTTTCGTCCCAGTGGTGTTTTAAGATGGTGAGGGGGTTGGGGACATGCTAGGCTCCGCTTGAGCACTACCACCACTGGATCTCACCGTGCAGCACCATCAGCATCAACATACGCAGTGTGGTCGTGTGCGAAATTCGAGGTATCTTTCACAGACAATTAACACTTTATTACTCACACTTATCACTCACTTGCGGGTTAGATATACATATTTACACCTAGCTAGCGTGCGCTGTGGCTGTACCGACCGTGTATGTGTGTGTGTGTGTGTGTATGCCGGCTTTGTCATCATCTGACCGACCTTGGCTTGTGGGGGGAAGGTGGGAGGGGGGACCAAAATATTTAGTCGTTGGCAATTTCGCATTCTGAATACACCGCTGTGTTGCTTTTATGCTTCCGAGTACGTGCTCATTTTCAGCAAAAGCTAAGTTTTTCAGTTGCCGTCAGCGCTTACGTGGGTTTTACATTAGCATTTTATTTAGTGATTATCAGTTAAGCCTTAGAATGACGCTCATAAAAGCAGAACCACGAGGATTTGATGTAGATTTCCAATGTTCCGTCTTTGCGGTAAAATTTGTCACATGACAGTTTTGGGGGATATGTTGTCAGATATATATATATATATATATATATATATATATATATATATATATATATATATATATAGAGAGAGAGAGAGAGAGAGAGAGAGAGAGAGAGAGAGAGAGAGAGAATTGCTCAGGAAACGAGTTACCATCGGGAGTATTCTTGCCTGGCGTCCCCGTAATATATTTTTAAAGAAACCAGGCGTTGTTTGGTCAGCAAACAATGTTTTGCAACACCTGCTATAGCAACAAGCTTTAATGAATTACTTGTGTTGGCGATTGTTTTCATGGGTGGTCTTGTGTATTATCTTCCTAATTATATTTGTAATTTTACAATTTTTTTTTTTTAATGTACGATAAGAAAACATATTTGTGGTGGAGACTGAAGCAAGATAATACTTAGTTTGTTGGTGGGAACTTCCTGGGGTGATTAAACATCATTCTTCAAAATGCAGACTCTTGGAAGTGTGTGTGTGTGTGTGTGTGTGTGTGTTGTTGTGGGATGAGGGGGGGGGGGGGGGGTTCAAACAGGACCCGGCAGCCCTTGTCCGATCGTAGGCTCGTTGGACCATGACCCGCTTCTGGTGAGATTCCTCAAGCAGGGTTGTCAGTGCCGCGCCCACCCCTCGACCAGCCTTGGCAACAAATGGAAGGCTGCGAGAGCGGAAGCGGTCGTTTTCCTGTTCTGTTACAACTGCTCAAAGGAGGTTGATGGAAAGAAACTTCGAATTGCAATAATTTGATAAGGATTTAGGCGGTAACGAAAATAGATTTTAATTTTCCAGATGTATATAGTCTTTAACCATTTTTTTGTTTTGGTTTCATTACGAAGACATTTAATGGATGTCTTATTAAAACGCTCACATGTATGAAATATCCTCTCACCTGTCGGTCTCTACAGTTATGCATCAATCACGCCTTGCATGTAGTACAGTGGTCCAGTCTTGATGTCACACTGAGCACCGCCCTACGTGACTGCTTCCGTACTGTGACACGCGACACACTTCGGGAGGACCCGGCGCCCTTCCTTCTGGTGCTGGTTGTGCGATGACTCGTACGACGTACCCCACACGCGAGACCTTGGCTCTGATGTTTCCTCGCGAGACTCCGTACCTTACTTGGCTGCCAGCGAGACCTGGCCGTGTTTCGTGATCCTCGCAAGAGACTTGGTGGGACGTGCTGGGACGCGCGACCGTACACTTGACCCTCAAGGGACAAGTCAAAGGCCACGTCGCCCATATTCCAGGGTCGTACCACCTTCAGTGCTCAAGGGGCTAAGACCCGAGAGAATGTGTGTGTGTGTGTGTGTGTGTGTCCTCGCGCGACCTGGTGGTGGTGGTGGTGGTGGCCGCTGCGTCGCCGATGCATCGGTTTCCGCCCCTCGTCCTAGTACGACTTCCGTCAGCTGTCCCGTAATTTGGGGATCAACTGAGCTCTATAATTTTCTATGCCATCTTTCCTTTTTTCCCAGCAACCCCAGGACACCTCTCTCTCCCGTCATAAAGATCGTGTTCTGCATGTTCATGTTCGTTGCTCCCACGCGACTGATTGAAAGTGGATCAGTTCCACCTGACGCCTTCGACGGCCGACGCCCTCCCTGACTCCCAGTATATATTTTCTCTCTCTAGTTTGAAAAGGTTTGAACCATCAGTCATCCCCCTTACGTTCCGTTGTGTATGTGTGTGTGTGTGTGTATATATATATATATATATATATATATATATATATATATATATATATATATATATATATTAGATGTAGATGAGAATGTTAATTCAGAGCGAAACGCATGTGTTGTACAGGCTCCTAACTTGTCATGGAGTCTTGTACTCTTACTCAACAATGGTGGGAAAGTAATCGTGAACCCGATGCCCCAATAGTACATTACAGAACGTAGCACACATCACTGCCTTCACTAACGACCCAGATTATCATAAATTATCTTCACTCTGGCTATTTCCCCTTACGGTTATGAGATACAGCTTCAGACTTGTAGCACACATAGAATTTTGTTACTACTACCGGTACAAGGTACTTATAGAAATGATTGCAATATATATATATATATATATATATATATATATATATATATATATATATATATATATATATATATATATATATGGCGTTCTAGCTGCGTCTCTTCGTTGTGTATCAACTGACTTATATTTCTTTCTTGTATATCAACTGATGTGATTATTACACGAAAGTGCACTTGGGAACTTATCGTGCTTCATTTCCACGTGGACTCGTATAGTATTAGCCCAGGGTTTATTTTGGATTTTTTTCATACGGCTTTAGGTTTATATAAACTATTTTTTGTGCTCTCTTCAACAGTAGCCAACATATGACCTTAGAGCTATTGAAGCATGTGGCTGATGGTCCTCTAAGGCTTCCCATAGTTTCTCTGCGGTGACCAGCCACACGAGGATTAACCGTTGTAAGCTTCTTCCAGGCTATCTCTGCGAAGATATGGAACTCTTCGTCCTTTCCCCCCACCTACCCATTTTCTATGGATCATTGGACACCTTAGGAGTTTTGATTGATCTATTCTGTTTCTTAACCTATCTTCCTGTTACCTGTGATAGCATTGATTGAGATAACGTTCAGCCTCTGGAATGTTGGTTACTTTAAAGAAAAACAATGATAGGAATAACGTACAGTTGTCCCTGAACCTAGCAGGACCTGGAGAGGGCCACGTGAACCCCTGGTAGCGTCAGATGGAGTCCCAAGGACCTGCCGCAGAAGCGCTCCAGCAAGTCTGTGAAGGAATCACAAAGCGCGAAGTCTGTGAGGATCTGTGGTAGGGTGGCGTGTGTGGGTGTGTGGGGGCGGGAATCAAAGGTCAGCTCAAAGTCCGTGAGAGTTCGTTTCGGAGTTCTAAGCTTTACGGAAACATATTTTAGCGTAATAGGCGACGAGGGGGGGTTGTATATCAACCGCAAACTTTTTCGCGGCTCCACCGGGGCATGTTAATTATTTCGCAGTGTCATAAGGCACAAATTTTCAACCCCCCCCCCCCTCTCTTTCCCCCCCTCCTCCTCCGCGCCACAGTTTCCTGAATCGTCAATTTGCTCGTATAATGGCGATTTCTCCGCACGGAATACGAACGTTCATTTCCATGATGATATAAATTTGTGCGTTCATTTTCGATAACGAGAAACTCGTCCCCGCGGAACAGCCATGTCATGAAGTGAAATATAAGGAAAAAAGTTTTTTTTTTTTTTTTGGGTCGCCGCTGTCTTCATAACCTTTAAAGTTAACGTTTTGGCTGGGCAATTACTCACACACACACACACACACTGGCGGGTGGGTTGGGATTTGCCATCCTCGTCATGCCTAAGATTCTCTTTGTGTGATTGAAAATGAAATAACAACAGTAGGGTATTTAAATCTTGTCTGAAATACTCGACTCTTTTTCGTGTACTAAGAAGTTTCGACACCCAGTAGGTAGTGTTATTTGAGTGACTTCAAATTTCCCCGCATTTTTACGTGTATTATAAAAGTTCTTTTTTCTTTTTCCTACATCATTGTATGTGTGTGATTACTACGTGTGATTTGTATATATATACCATGTATTTTTCTCTTACGCATACTTGAGCCAGGGTACCCATTTATCGACTAGCCCCGAGGGAGAATGAACACCCGAGTTGGGTGAGGGCCGATTGCCGCGCCCACAGTTCTAACCCATGCAGGCCTGACCCCTAGCGGGCCCGTGCTGACTCAACGCTGATCACTCCACCACGGAGGCCCGTGTATGTGTGAGAATGTACCTATGACGAAACGCCTTGCACTACCATTTTGACATTTGTACATCTATGCCGAGTGATCATTCTCGTGCGTCCCCGCTCCATGCCCATACGTTCCTCCTGATCCTCCACCATCGTAGGGGAATTCCTCTTCACCCCCCACCCCCCAACCACCCCTTTACTCCCTTCCCATGGAGATCTGATTACCCGACCCAGCTCTGATGTCTGCGAAGGCATTTCTCTCTAATTATTTCGTTGGAATAATCGTCGTCTGATTGAGGAGGGGGCGGGCGGGGGGATGATAATTGGTGAATGGGGTGGAGGGATTGGTTAGTAGGGGGTGGGTGGGTAGGGGGGAGAAACAGGGGTCTATGGTTTAACTTCCTCCTTCCCTTTTGTTTACTGTGTGTGGGGTTCTGTTCTCCTGTATCCCGGCTGGGTTGCTCCTCCTGCTACTGGTGCTCCTGTTACTGCTACTTAAGCTCCTGCTGCTGCTGCTGGTGCTCCTGTGACTGCTATTTAAGCTCCTCCTCTTGCCGCTGGGGGCTCCTGATGCAGCGACTTGAGTTCATTCTACTGGTAGTTTGGCTTTAGCTTTCGATAGTTGGGTTCCTGTTTATACGTCTCATTTTGCTGCTTCAGATTAGGCTCCTACTACTGTTACTGGGGTTCCTGTTGCTCCTACTGGGGTTCCTGTTGACGAAGCGACCTCTGTTGATACCGAGGCTCCTGCCGCTACTGTTATTGTTACGTAGGACTCCTCCTGCCGCTGGTGTTGCTGCTCCCCAGGGATCTTGGTACTGGCAGAGGTGTTAAGGTCCGCGGAAAGTGGTTTGGCAGACCTGGCTGTGGTATGATGTGGGTGTGGTGAGGGGTATAGAGGGTAAAAACACTCGAGCGTGATTCACTTACCATTGCAAGTACCACTGGTGTCGTGTAGTGTAGTGGGTCGGGGGGAAGGGGTGTGTACTGCAGTGGTCCAGGCGCCGTTTGTAACTCGCGTGGGGTCTCGTTGAAGGTGTGGGGCCTAAAACATGAATATTGTTAATTCACCCCTTTTTTGGAATCTCTTTAGTGTGTGTGTGTGTGTGTGTGGTGTGATGGGATGGGGGTAAACCATGTGGCCAAATAGGGAGATGCCGTAATGGGAGAGTTGCAGGAATCACTCGCCAATTTTACGTGAAGGGAACCCTTCCCCCTCCCCTCCCCTTCTCCCCCACAAAGCAGGTTCGTGGTAAACTCAGCCTTGGTAGCTTTTGTTCTTCGGTAGAAGGAAATGAGTGTGTGTGTGTGTGTGTGTGTGTGTGTGTGTGTGTGTGTGGATGATGCATTGTTTGTCAGAATTCAAGTTGTTTAAAGAAGCTTTTTTTGGAGAGTGTGGGATTACACCCCAGGAAATTTTGGGCGGGTCTACTAATTAAGACCCGATTTAGGGCTGATATTTTTTTTTCAAGTCTTGTCAGTTCGTCAGAACTGCCTAAGATGTATATAGGTGTTTATTTATCACTTATTTCCCAAGGTTTCTCCCGAGAGAACCGCACTTTGAACAAGGGAGAGGATGAATTATGAGGAGGTTCCCTCAAGTCTGTTGTTCCAGGTCAGCTCTAGTCGTTCCAGATAAACCCTGCCTGCCCGTTCCTGTAACAGAACCAGCGTGTTCCAGTTAAACCTTGCACGTTCCACTTCCACGCTGCTCGTTCCAGTTAAATCCAGCGCGTAATGGGTAACCCTTGGTCTGGGGGGGAGGGTTAGAACTGAACCCATACTGGTGGAGGGAGGTGGAGGTGCTTCGTGCATAATTGTTAAAAAGAAAAAAACAACCTCTCCTTAAGTAGCGTGGTAGTTGAACCTTACGTTTGCTACCGCTAGACACCCCCCCCCCCCCCATATAGTATAAAGGCCGGGGATTTCTTCCCCTAGTATGTGTGTATGTATGTGTGTGTGTGTGAAGGTGGGTTGGGCAGGGCGTGTCTGGTCTTAATGAAGTGTGAGAGAGAGGCGGTGGTGCATCGCCGATGGAAGCCGATCCTTCGCTGTGTGTGTGTGTGTGTGTGTGTGTGTGTGTGTTAGGTGACTTTCGTAGTTCAGTGTGACGCGTGTTACCACTAGTACTGTGTTGCATGTTGATGAGTGTTGCTGGTTCCTGTCGAGTAGTGTTGTTTACCTCTTGTGTTTCTCTCGTATGTTACAAGTTGGTTGTGTTGGGATATGATCGTTTGTGTCGCCTCTTTGATGGTGTTGACATGCCCGATGCGCCTTACGTTCGCCGAGTTTTCGTTACTTGACGTAACGCAACGTGGTGACCATAGGACCAAGTACCATCGTGTGGATGCCGGGTGCGGAGTACTCCTACCATCTTGGAGGAGGTGGTGGTGGTGGTGGTAAACTGAAGTTCTCGAGTGTCCATATGGTTGGGTTTCTTCCCTGTAAAGGTAGGAATACCTCATGTACGGACGCACGTGTTGGCTGGTCAGCCTTGACCTGATGACAGCGCCACATGCATCACGACCGAACCTCACGATCTTAACACGTCGAATGCAGGGGTGTGCGTCATAGCCCCTGAGGGAGGGGGAGGGGGGGGACTTTCAGTTCTTCAAGCTGAGGGAGGGCTCTCTCCTCTCCTCTCTCTCTCTCTCTCTCTCTCTCTCTCTCCATGTCTGTGGCTACTTCCTTTCTCCCCTGTTGCAACAGGTAGATGGGGAGTACGTGATAAGGAAGGGAGGTGCGAATGGGTTGCGTATGTTTGGCTCGGGATATTTTGGCGTGAAAGTTGATGAGTGGTGGATAGGTCGGGAGAAGGGGGGGTTGGGGAGGGGGAGGGATTTGAGAGGGGGGCCAGACCGAGCTGGGCGGGGCCTCTGGCCAGCCCTGGATAGACGGGATGTGTCAGGGGGAGAGGAAGGGGGTTGGGGAGCGAGAGAGGATGTGGGGGTGACGGATGTGCTGTGGCGGGAGTAGCGCAGCGCCAGGCATGTGTCCAGAGTGAACACAAACTAACGGGTTCACAACTTGCATGTCCACTCACCTTTGTTTTTTTTTTTCATATATATTTCCAATGCGCTCGCGCGCCACCTGTTGTGTGGTTCTGATGTGGTATTGTTGGGGGGAAGGTTGTGTTGACGGACTTGAGGTGGGGGACTGGAACTGGTATTGCTTGTGTGTTCGGGATGCTCAGAGCATTTGTCCAGGTGTTGTTCGTGTGTTACGGGATACGATGGTGAGAGTGGGGGGGAGTGACGTATTTAGGTCAGGCAGTGGCTACGTCTGGACTGTCTGTGGGGCGGGGGGGTGTACGTTACAGCGTATTGACTGGCCTCCTTAGTGTTGTAAGATGGAGGAGGAGCAGCGGGTTTGTGAATCTTGTATAGTGACTGTCGAATAATGTGTTGGGTTGCATGAGGAAAGATGGAGCCAGCGGTGTCTCAGTGGCTGGCTATATATGATACTTAAGGTATTACGTGGAAGGTTAGAAACACATCAGACTGTAAATGCAAAGATTTTTTATTTCATAACCCTATAAAACTATACATATGTATGGCTATATATAGACATAGCCATTGATAGCAAGGATGAATTGGAAAGAATCTCGTCTCTGAAAGGCCATAGACCCACTGGTCTTTTGATAACTACAGTATTGACGTAGTTTTCAGTAATAAACAAATATATCGGTAAATAAATAGATAATTCACGAGGCAAGAGAATGACATATTCCTCCACAACACTTTGCTACCCATCTATCTATTCATATATATATATATATATATATATATATATATATATATATATATATATATATATATATATATATATATATCCCTGGGCATGTGTACGTGTAGGAAGAGAGGAAAGTGATTGGTTCTCAGTGAATGTAGGTTTGCGGCAGGGGTGTGTGATGTCTCCATGGTTGTTTAATTTGTTTATGGATGGGGTTGTAAGGGAGGTAAATGCAAGAGTTTTGGAAAGAGGGGCAAGTATGAAGTCTGTTGGGGATGAGAGAGCTTGGGAAGTGAGTCAGTTGTTGTTCGCTGATGATACAGCGCTGGTGGCTGATTCATGTGAGAAACTGCAGAAGCTGGTGACTGAGTTTGGTAAAGTGTGTGGAAGAAGAAAGTTGAGAGTAAATGTGAATAAGAGCAAGGTTATTAGGTACAGTAGGGGTGAGGGTCAAGTCAATTGGGAGGTGAGTTTGTATGGAGAAAAACTGGAGGAAGTGAAGTGTTTTAGATATCTGGGAGTGGATCTGTCAGCGGATGGAACCATGGAAGCGGAAGTGGATCATAGGGTGGGGGAGGGGGCGAAAATTTTGGGAGCCTTGAAAAATGTGTGGAAGTCGAGAACATTATCTCGGAAAGCGAAAATGGGTATGTTTGAGGGAATAGTGGTTCCAACAATGTTGTATGGTTGCGAGGCGTGGGCTATGGATAGAGATGTGCGCAGGAGGATGGATGTGCTGGAAATGAGATGTTTGAGGACAATGTGTGGTGTGAGGTGGTTTGATCGAGTAAGTAACGTAAGGGTAAGAGAGATGTGTGGAAATAAAAAGAGCGTGGTTGAGAGAGCAGAAGAGGGTGTTTTGAAATGGTTTGGGCACATGGAGAGAATGAGTGAGGAGAGATTGACCAAGAGGATATATGTGTCGGAGGTGGAGGGAACGAGGAGAAGAGGGAGACCAAATTGGAGGTGGAAAGATGGAGTGAAAAAGATTTTGTGTGATCGGGGCCTGAACATGCAGGAGGGTGAAAGGAGGGCAAGGAATAGAGTGAATTGGAGTCATGTGGTATACAGGGGTTGACGTGCTGTCAGTGGATTGAATCAAGGCATGTGAAGCGTCTGGGGTAAACCATGGAAAGCTGTGTAGGTATGTATATTTGCGTGTGTGGACGTGTGTATGTACATGTGTATGGGGGGGGGGGTTGGGCCATTTCTTTCGTCTGTTTCCTTGCGCTACCTCGCAAACGCGGGAGACAGCGACAAAGTATAAAAAAAAAAAAAAAAAAAAATCCCTGGGGATAGGGAAGAAAGAATACTTCCCACGTATTCCCTGCGTGTCGTAGAAGGCGACTAAAAGGGAAGGGAGCGGGGGGCTGGAAATCTTCCCCTCTTTCTTCTTTTTTTTTTTTTTCCAAAGGAAGGAACAGAGAAGGGGGCCGGGTGAGGATGTTTCCTCAGAGGCCCAGTCCTCTGTTCTTAACGCTACCTCGCTGAGGCGGGAAATGGCGAATAGTATGAAATATATATATATATATATATATATATATATATATATATATACATATATATATATATACTGATGAGGTATGAAAATTCATGTGTACCGCAGCGGAGATGTGTGCTGATGCTGTTCTTGGCCTAGTGAAGGGAATGCAAATTAGGTGTTTGTCAGTCGCTCCTAGCCTTCCGCGTTACTAGTAGTGTTTAACCTTGTTCTTCTTCCACCCTAGAGAGTCTCCACATTTGCCTCAGTCACCTCAAGGGACTTCACGTTCTTCGCAGCTCTCAGAGAGTCTCCCAGTCCTCTAGGAGATCCACAGAGAACCTTAATTAATCCTCACGTGGTCTTGCGCTGAATGAAGCTCTCCAGCCATCCCCCACCCATCAGGTCCTCGTCTTCACACATGAACACTCCCATATCCTCCCCCTACCACCCCACTTTCCCTTCAGTAGGTTTCTGTTTCCCCCCCTACCCTTCCCTCCCTCGTATTACCCGCCAGTCTCCCCCCTCCCCACGCCTAAACCCCCAGGGTGGGGAAGATCTGGCGGCCGTCTCAACTAATTAAACAAGGTTTAAAATCTGGCCACCGCCGATTATTACAAGCCCGGCAGTTGTAGCCCTCATCCCCCAGGCATAAAAAAACCCTCTTCTCTGTTTCGAGGGTTCTTCCCGAACCCGCTGCAAATCACCTGGTTATGTGTGGCCTGCGGGGGAAGGGAAGCGGCCCGTAGCAATTTTGTAACCTTGGTGGTTGGTTGGTGTGGGTGGTCGCCCCCCGATCCCATCTGGGATCAGATGTCACACTTGAGGAAAGCTGTTAGTGCGTTTCACAAGTCCTTCCTGTGTCTTCGGGTGACCGCCAGAGGGGTTTGTAATGACCCAATTTTAATTACCCCATTTGTCCGGTCCCGGGGGAGAGAATCTGGGACTCGTTGATGCCCGTCTCGCAAACTTTCATTACTAATAACTTATGTATTTTTGTATGCTGTCTGCATTCACAGTTCCTTTATTTACTTTGTTCCATTCATAAAATGCTCTAATACTATACACTTATTTCTTTACATATCATATCAGTATTTTCATCTGTATATGGGTATCTGCCCATTTTTGAGTGTATTTCTCATGTCGGTACCAGGTGATGGGAGGTGTCACTTGGAACTCTAAGCAGAGCCAGTGCATCTGACGGGTGAGGACAAGCAAAGGTGCTTCTCCCCAGTGCGAGTCCAGGACGCAGTCTTCCCCGTGCAGGCAGCGTTGTCGATGGTCAATTGGAGATGCTTTGGATTTGATGTCACCCTGTTATATCTGACGTTTGATCGACAGTCTGTTGATGATGGGGTATGACCAGTTAGAGGAACGAGTCGCTTTCTTTGGCTATCTTGTGGACATTTTCCCTCTGTGGCTCATGTGAGGAACTTACCGCCGAGCGAGAATCCTCTCGGGTTTCACTGGCAGGTTGACATAGTGTCATTACCTGGGACCATATGCGAGGTTATATAACCCTGTCACAGAGAGCGTTTTCTAATAGGTTGTGTCAAGCAGGTGTGGGGTCGAGGTGTAGAAAGAAGCCCTACGTGTACTCTCCCACGGAGCGAGGTGTAAAAGAGAGGCAAGTGGTCGCTTGCGGGCGAGTGTAATGTCCAAGCCAACGTACTAGTCTAGCCTGAACATAATAAGAGCTATAGACTCCTGAGGACAGTGTGTAGAGGCGCTAGGTGCAGACTATCAGACGTTGTGGTGGCGTATGAGTGTAATCCCAGGCTGCGAGCGTGGAACCCACGCTGGTTCGTGGAAGAGGAATTAACGCTGGGCCAAAGTAAGTCGCAGGATTCCCACCATTGTCTGTCTCGGTGTGTGTGGCGCAGGTTTTGTCGCCCCCAGAGTGATTGGAGTGTGTCCTCTCTCACGTGGGTGGCACGTTGGCCGTCTGCCTGCCACACCGCCACCTCCACACACTTGTTGCCTGCCACACCGCCACCTCCACACACTTGCTGCCTGCCACACCGCCACCTCCACACACTTGTTGCCTGCCACACCGCCACCTCCACACACACACACACACACACTTGTTGCCTGCAACACCGCCACCTCCACACACACACACACACTTGTTGCCTGCCACACCACCACCTCCACACACACACACACACACTTGCCTGACACCATGCACAGTTGCGGCCTGCCAACCCCACGCACACTTGTGGCCTGCTAACACTAGCTAACACATGGTTTTGTTTGCTTCTGGGAGATTAATAACGTCTTATCGCTTTAGCGTTATCTCGACGTGTACGGAATATACACTTTCATAGGCCTGATGATTACCCACCATACATAAGCCTATTCATCCCCTGTCTTTTTCACTCTTGTACTATGATTAGGGCCAATAATTAGATAATTAAGCCGCATTTGATATAATTTTGTGTTTTACAATGAAAAAGAGGAACTTGCAGTATGTTGGTAATAGACCTGTTATGGGTGTCGGGAATAAGAGTCTTCTCTTTTATATATTAAAAAAAGTCTTCGCAACTTGGGTTTCTGGAGTAAAGCCGTCTTAAACGTGGGTGTCGGAAATGGGACGTCTTTGTGTACTGTGAAAATAGAGCCTACGTAACCTGGGTTTCGGAAATAAAAGAGCTGTCGCAACTTGTTCCTGTCCGTGGCGAGTCTGCTGGATCAGCCTGGTGGTGGTGGTAGGGTAGGCTGCCTCGTGGGTCAGAGAGTTCTGTGCTTGTTACATGATGAGCTGACAGCCACACACGTCTTAGGGCCGTCAGTTTAGCAGGGTCTCGCGGGTAATTGCCCTTGTAACGACAGTCCTCTCGTTATCCTTCGTTGGTGGCTGATGACTGGCAGCACGTGGAGGCTTCCTCGGCCGCCACTGTCGGTGTTACGTTGGCGTCTGGTGGCACCACACGGGACACTGTTAGTGCCACGAAGATTCCCCATCATGATTAGAGGTTTTGGTGTCGAGTCTGTGTGGCACTGTGGTGGCTTGGCAACATGCTAGTCCCGTCCATACTGTTGGCGCCATCGAACGGAAGTTTTACCACTCATGGTTACACATCCCGAGAAACCACTTGTAACAGTTATACTGGGTATGGATATGTTAATTTGCGATTCGTATTGTTTTAGGGGCCTCCCCTTTTTCTCCGCTTCCCCGTTATGTAAGATCTTCACCCTCTCTCTCTCTCTCTACCTCTCTACTTGTTTTTACCGCCCTGACCCGGCCCCGTCTCCTGGTGCGTAAATAAACCAGTGATGAGGAGTACTGGCCCGATGCGCCGTCTGCCATGGTTCACTTCACGGTATGGGCGGTGGGCGGCGAGCGGTCTGGCGTGGGCAGCAGTGCGGTGTTCGAGGTGGTGCGGGTGTTTCTGATGGTGTGGGCGGTGTGACCTGGTCCTGACCGGTCTTGTGAAATGGTCTTGGTTCTAGCTCGTAGGATACCGTAGCAACCCTGTAGTGGTGTTGCAGTGGTAAGGGCTTTCCGGTGCTCGATGTCTATGGTACGCACTAGGTCTCCTAGGGCAAGACAGATGTGGTGGACCAGAGTAAGTGTATCCATATTTCGTTTTCTTCTGATGGATATGACTTACACCACTGATGTAACAGCTGTGAATGTAGACTTCTACACAGGTGTTACCAGTACAGACATTACCGGTGAGTTTCATGAAACGCTTAGGGAACTTGGCATTTGGTTTACAAAGTAAACAACGAACTGGTGTGAAGAGAGGTGTTTGCAGATGAAACTCCTAAAAGAATAGTCTACACACAATTGTCACAGAAATTGACGATTAGTATGTGGTACTAATGATGGTAGCCTTAACCCTCACCCCCGCAATTCCTCCTTACCCCACACTCCCTCCCACTCACCCACGCCTTCCGTCACTGCTGCTCTGCAGATGGAGTGCGTCCGGTTAAGCGTGTGTGTGTGTGTGTGTGTGGAGGAGCAGCCACGCGGATGAAACACTATCCTGTAGCGAGCTGGTAGGGTGATGTGGAGTCTGGGGTATAGGGAGTAGGGTAAAGCTGGGTGGGATATACGCACGCAGGGTGTGAGAGGTATGAGAGCCGGGGCAAGGATGGGAGAGTGGCATGGGTGAGAGGAATTGTCTTAAGTGGCAAAGGTGAGAGGAAGAGTTATGTGAGAGTCGTATGGGTGAGAGTAACACAACGTGTGACGGTGGTATGGGGGAGGGGAGGAGAGTTTGACAGTAGTATGGGGGAGTGTGGAGAGTGTGTCAATGATTAGGGGGGAGGATGTGACTCATTTTGGTGGGTTAGGGGTAGGGGAAAGGATGGTACTCTCGTGGGGTGGGGTAGGACGCCTGGGAAGTCCTGCAGGAGAGATCCTGTTAGCCAGTAGCGCAGACATCATTATACTGTGTTTATGGTGGTGATAAGCATACCATAGTAATGATGATAAGGAATAATGAGTTTGTATGACGAGTGTGGCAGTTAACTTTTTTTTTTTCCTCGGCTCTCTGAGCGCGATCGTACAACCCTTGTGAGCACGACTTTATGACCATTGATCACGGCCGTATGACTTGTGATGGCCAGGCCTTCGGGTCAGGTCAGAAAGCCAAGCCAACGTATTCAGGTGGTTCTCCCGCCCATGTTTGGATGTTTTAAAGTGTGTATACTTTTCAGCTGTGAACTGCTTGGTTGCAGCTCAGTTCTCCGAGTAGTACTCGTCTCTCTAGATTAATAAATATTTCAGGAAGTGTTAAGTCTATTTA
Source organism: Panulirus ornatus (assembly GCF_036320965.1). Lineage (NCBI taxonomy): Eukaryota > Metazoa > Arthropoda > Malacostraca > Decapoda > Palinuridae > Panulirus > Panulirus ornatus. The sequence goes on along the minus strand of NC_092271.1, from coordinate 27,007,256 downwards.
CGCGGATGAGCTCAGATAAGTTTTCACTCGACTGAAAGAGAAAGTATGAAATATGAGGAGTTTCTCTCCGATGGTCGTGAGTCTGGCCTACGCAGCTGCTTCCACGGGCTGTAATAACGGGTACTGAATGATATCTCACTGTTTATAGTATGAAGGGGAATTTCGTCTCCAGCGGATGAAAAGGAGCAGTTTCCTGTTCCTTTGTCTTCAGCTGACTGAAGACTGACCCCACTCTTGCCTGAGGTGGGATATGGGGCGAGGCAGGAGGAGCGGGAGCAACAACAACAAACAAGAGAGGCTGGCTGGCTGGCATCAGGCAGGGGAGGCCACGTGTGTACGGAGATTTACGTTCCATAAGCGACGATGTCTGCCCAGCGGTGGGCCAAACCTGGACCGCTGGTGGCTCTCCAAGGCCGGCGTGACTCCTGCTGCGGTAGTGCGTCCGATTCGGTGAATGACGATTTGAGTGGCAGCGACTGATTATTATTATTATTAGTTCCTCAATCAGTAGTACAGATTATTTTTCCCCCTCCCCTGGTATTTCTACGATGCCTGGTGTGTGATGAACTTCAGAGAGACGGATTCCACTACTTTTGAGATTGCTCGAGAGAACGGAGCAATGAAGGATCTCAAGGACTCGCCTCCTCGATAGAGATTGGCAAATTCTCCCAGTGCCTCACCATCCCTCACCTCCTCCTCCTCCTCCCAGACCAGAAGACCCGAGGGACCCCATGACTAAGCTGGGCCCGGCGGCGGAGCTCCCGCTATGCTCCAAAGTCAACACTTTTTACACCCAGCGACACTTTTTATCGTGACAAACGTTGCCCAGCTCTGCTCTGCTGGCGGGTCGTGTTGATCCCCCGTCTGCCGTCATGATGAACCCGTCTGCTGGCTGCAGCGGCATGTTTACCCTGAGCAGTGCACTTGATGCAAGCGATTTCGTGATTGGAATATTTTTCTTTGGGTAGGGTGGAATGTCAAGTGTCTGAAGGTCTTTGGAAGTTGACCATATGTTTTGGTATTAACTTCCACACTAGAAGGACATAAATAAATACGGGATATGCTTGACAGTTTGTTCCTTGGACATCCTGTACCTTTGGGCGAGAGTTGCTCTCTCTCAGCATGGTTTAAGGTTGGTAGGTATGGTTTTAAACTGAACGAAGGGTGGTTTTTAAGGTGTGATGAAACGTGTCGCCCATCTTCAAGGGCTGTATTCTTCACCCCCCAACCCCTCCCTTCCAACGACTCTTTGTCTCCATAAGCAATCATCTCCCTCCTCCACCACCAGCACGACTCGTTCCTATCTCCACCACCGTCCCCATGCCACCACCACTACCACCACAACTTCACCACACTGTGGTACATAGCTTCCCTCCCATACCCCACCCCCCTGCCACCACCACCGAACACCCTCCCTCCAGCCCGCCCTTCACCGGGGTTGCAGCCAGGGTCAGGTGTACCCCAGACAGTTCATAAGAGAATCGATAATGATAATGGGTAGGATAATTCACGGATGTTTTTGCTCTTTTGTTCGCTATTATTCTCCCTCGGGTCGGTTCATCACCTGGAGTTTTTTTCCACCCACACAGAGCTGCGGCGAGCACTCGTTTGTGCTTTCGCTTTTACTCGTCTGTGCTTAAGCCTCTCTTCTCTGGACCTGTCATCCCGCAAGCTGCTGTTTTGAGGAGCATAGCACGCCCGCATTATTCACCGTACTTCCTCACTCTTCATCATCAGGAGTTCAGAGATCACGGGTTCCCCTCGTTACCGCCGCTGCTGACCCTATTGATCACTCGTTGGTAGACCCATGGTGTTGACTGGGCGCCAAGTTTACGAGTGTTGTTGTGAAAGACTCATGGTGTTGGTAGCATAGTAGTGATGGTTGTGGTTTCAAGTCGTTGGGTGATCGTTGTAAGGTCCCTGGCTGGCTAGTTGGTTGGTTGGCTGGATCGTGACGTTGTCTTCCACACCAGTGTATGGCAATGATCACCCCTGCCAACCCTTCTCTGCCTCTCTCTCTCTCCCTCTTCTTTCCACAGGACCGTCGACTGGTTGCAGAACACACGTCCTGTAAATATTAATATATTATTCTACTACGTTTTAAAATAAAATGTACAAGGTGTACATGTAAGTACCTTCATTTCCATGTGTGTGCCATTTAAAGATGTTTGTTTACTCATTGTTGCCTGGCATGGGTTTTGGGGGGTCTTGTCTCTTAAACCTTAATAATCTCCCTACAGCTCTGTATCGGACAAATGCACTCCTGTGGTCCTATCGTCACAATATATATATATATATATATATATATATATATATATATATATATATATATATATATATATATATATATTAGGGGGATTCGGGTATAATATCTGCAGAGATGGTGTAATTGAGGGGAGACGAGGGTGTATGATGAGGCTGGGGAGGGGCCCGGGTGATCATTATCACCATTACGGGAGCACCCGGACCTCGGGTTATTAATTACGACATAATAACAGGAGGGGATCCTCTCTAGGTCACTCCACCTACCGATGACTACGGCAGGCAGGTGCTGGCTGGCCTCGCCCACCACTCTCTCTCTCTCTCTCTCTCTCTCTCTCTCTCTCTCTCTCTCTCTCTCTCTCTCCAGCTACAGCAGGAGACCCACTGACTAGTTTGATGACAAGTAAGGAACCTGTGTGTTGTACTATCTGGAGCCTTGAGCATGTTTTCTTTCCCAGATGAAACTTGAGAAATCCCTCAGTGACAAAGACAGGTTCCGAGGTACCTAAGTGATACAGACGAAGATGAGCCGTTCATATATCTCTTCCGTGTGATTGAGGGGACATTTTTGAATCCCAACCGATGAAGGCAATGAATGAGAAGTAACAACTGAGGGGTATTGCGCGAAACCAAAGCCGCTGTCGTTGACTCAACCACGCGAAATCGGACACCGCCTCCGTAACCCCAGTCAGCCCCCCCCCCGACCCACCCACCTTTCGGAGCTTTGAACGTAGTCTGGTTTGTAGATGACCTTTTAATCTCCCTTCTTCGCCGGCGGGGAGGCATTTCTTCCTCCTCTAGCTAGTAGCTTTCGCCCTTGCCCGTTCTTCCTATGTTGACTTTAGGGGATGGTTGTAGCAGGAGGTGAATGAAAGGAGAGGCTTGGTTTGGACACGCACACCTCCATTTGAGAGAGAGAGAGAGAGAGAGAGAGAGAGAGAGAGAGAGAGAGAGAGAGAGAGAGAGAGAGTGGGGGAGGGGATGGGACATTGAGTGACACATGGCTGGCCTTCTCCCGTCGCCTGCAGATGGAACGTAGAACGCCTTTCTTTTTTTTTTTTCGTGAACGTGTGTGAAGAAAGTCGTGTTGTGTTGTGGCTGACGGCTATGATAATAGCCCCGGACGACGAGTTTCATCTGAAAATGGGTGTTTTGGTAGGACATAGGGGATGGGTGGGGGAGGGGGTGAGTGTACACTTGGTATACATAATGTACGCGCTGGTGTGGAGCGAGTATGTTGGTTGTTTGTATACATAAACCGTTGATCAGGTGTAGTGGTGAAGCGTCAACTCCCTTACTGTTCACGTCGATGTATAGGTGTGTGTGTGTGTGTGTATGTATGTATGTATGTGTGTGTGTGCGTAAGTACGAGTGCGCGTTCATGGAGCGTAACACTTGCAAATTTGTATTCATGCGGCCCAAGGTGAACGTGATGTGTGTGTGCGTGTGTGTGTGTGTGGATTGGGGAGGGTGTTACAGGAAGCGAGGGGCACCGGTAACCAGGCATGAGGGGCTGGGGGGGGGGGGGAATCTACTGAGGTAGTTATAACAAGTTCGCTGCTTCATTAAACCCAAAGTGTAGTTCGAAGCTGTGCTAGATTTTATTATTGTGGTCTTGTGTCTCGCCGAGATCTTGATGCATATCCAGATTCATCAAATCATCGTAACCAATGGGGTAATTCTTGTTACTTTTACTCCCCATTGTGGGTTGGAACCCCTTTTGTTTTCTATTGCCCTTGGAATCCAGCGTTCAGAGAGGCCCTTAGAATTAGCCCCTTAACGTCCAAGCCCTTCACCCTCAGGTGTAGTCGAGGAGTTTTGCCTGGGCTTTGCGTCACATCCATGTGGATATGGAACGCTTGATCGACCAAGCTGTGAGACTTCGTCCGTCGCATGCTAAGCTGTACCTCGTCTTAAGGAGAGCTCCAGTTCTTCCCCGGCTCTTGGGTGTGTGGTTCATGCCCGCCCTGCTGTCTAACGCTTACATGGACCTAGTACGTTCCGACTACGAATCTGAGGAGCCCGCCAGACAGCTCCTCCTCCCCCACCACCCAATATAAACCTGATTCTTATCGGCCATGACTTTATGATTGGCTGATTAAAAGTGCCGTCGATGGAACGAGCAGATTAAATTATTCATTCTCGCCCCACGCCGTAAAGCATGACACGGTCTTGTGGGGGTGCTGCTGGCTCAAGGTGGGATGCCCAGGCCGGGGTTCCGCCGAGGGTAAGGTCTCCTCTCACTCATGCCAGGCACCAGATGGGACATGCTTCGTCCTTATGTGGATGAAAAAAAAATAATACCTTCGAGGCTGATGGTAATTACCTCCTGGTCTGTCGAAATTCGAGACCTGATATGATGTAATGTTACGTGTGAACGTTTTGCCATGTGGAGTGCTTTGATGCTGATCGGCTTCAGTATGCAGAGGCCTTGGTAGTTTAACCGTAAGGGACGATTTAGCATGGTGTTGATGACTTCATGGGGGGGGGGTGGAGTGTGTCGTCCCCAACATTGTCTATAGTGAGACGAGCTTTGGCCACACGGTTTGCTAACTTAAGAACGTCCCGGACCAAACTTTTGAGCTGTTACCGCCTTAAGCCAGCATGTCCATGGCCGGAGCCAGCCAACCATTGCCGCCAGGAGACAGTTTATCCTTGGTAGCTCGACCAAAACAAGTGTGTGTGTGTGTGTGTGTGTGTGTGTGTGTGTGTGTGTAGAGCAGGTGGCGCGCGGTGTGGCCTCTCGCTGGCCCGCTGTCTCCTAAGGCAGCCTGGACCACTCGTCTGACCAGCCGAGCTGCTGCTGTGATCTTATCCAGCGGTCCGCGGCGCCCCTCGGGCCACGCACCGTTTGGCTCCTAACTGGGAGGAGTGTTGGTGTTGGGAAGAGAGAGAGAGAGAGAGAGAGAGAGAGAGAGAGAGAGAGAGAGAGAGAGAGAGAGAGAGAGAGACTACACATCAGAATTCCTTTTACTTGCGTTGACGGTTTTTCTGTGGACAGATCAAGTGGAATGTACTTGGAATTTTCCATAGGGATTCGGAGGTGAGGCGTGTAACGTTCGGGGCGTTTCTTTTTCTCCTGACTAATTGCCCGGTGATCAGAAAGGTCTCGGGAGTTGATGAAGGGCAGCCTTGACTTTGTGTTGTATTACGTCTAACAGCTAGGTGTCTGGGTCATTAAATCAGGCTGCTGATTACAACTGCCTGGGGAAGAGGGTGTAATTGCCAGTGTTTTGCTGGTATAGACCGTTGAGTTATGAAGACGCTCATGGAACTAGTTTATGATGCCGTCTCACTTGGCCCTACTGATGCAAGGGTATTGCTGCTGCCTCGGACAGTATCCCGAATAACAATTTCATTATCTTTTTTTTTTCCCGTGGATAAAATCGTAAATATGTTTACATACACCTAGGGGGGCTTTCTTGTTGTATGTCCTTGATCGACAAGTTCAGTTTATGTGGATAGAGAACAGCTTCATCGTCATGTTGCTGTACAAGGATGAGGATTGGTGTTAGAAGGATAGTTACGTAAAGGTGGGTGGGTGAGGGGGAGGAGTGCGTGCGTATGTGTGTGTGTGGTTGGGGAGAGAGAGAGGGTGGCCTGGCTGGCTGGAGGCTGTGGTGGCCAGCCAGCCAGCCAGCCAGCAGCCACACTGCTGATGGCTGCAGCAGCTGACGTCCCGCGTCTCATATCACGTGTTATTTCAATCTGCATATCTCGGGTAATTCCGACACACTACGACGGCTCGTAGACTCCACCATTCTCGTGGTCTAGAAAGTGTATGTGTGTGGCTGTGGTTGGGATACCTCGTTTTATGATGAACCTGGAGAAATGCCCTTAATAAGAACCCAAGACGCGGGCGCGTGTGTGTGTGTGTAGTGGAGCTGTCGCCAACTGTAGACTGTGGAGGAGGAACGGTACCTGGCGGAGGTGCAATGGTGGAGGGATGGAGGTCTCAGTGGTGGTGGTGGGTGGTGGGGCACAACCCGGGCAGCGGGCAGGGCCACTGACCCCTCCAACACCCCCCAACACCTCCCAACCCCAATTCCTCTGATGCTCTCCCACTGCCACACACACATTCTCAAGGAGGCTACGCAGACCTATAAACACACACACACACACACACACACACACACACACACACACTCACACGACTACCCTGTTTTGTTATTTGAGGTCACTTACCCTAAGAGTGGGTGTTGCTGAAGGATATGGGAGTGTCCTACCCAGTGCGTAATGGCTAGGAGACATGCTAGGGTTAGTAGTATGGTCTGAGTTTTTTAAAACGTCAGGTTCGACTCGCCTACAAACTGAGTCGTTGGTCTCCTGCTGATGCATACTGTAGTGTTAATTGACGACAACGTAGTATTTTGATGGACGTAATTGATGAATGAAGTTGATTAACGTGTGTACCTCTTCCTTGCAGGATCCTCCCGCCATGAATCTGGACTTCTTCGAGGCTCTGCTGGCCGACATGCAGCAGAACCTACCACAAGGCACCTACGACGATGTAGATGACGATGATGACGAGGATTACGAGGATGACGACGACGACGACGACGACGATGATTACGAGTATGGCGGTGGCCACGAGCACAACATCCACACCATGGCCAACCCCTACGGTGGTGGGGGCGGCGGCGAAGGAGGTGGAGACATGGGGGGCGTGCCCCTGCCCACCATGCAGACTATGAGCATACTGCAAGGGCTTCTCAACATAAACCCCGCCGCTCTCCCCGGTGGCGTTCCCGTCCCCGATATGGGAGGAGGCATGGGTGGACCCATGAACTCTGGGATACCCGGCATGGGGGCCTTGATGGATGGTGGCGCGGGAAGTTTTCTTTCCAACATGCCGTCCTTCCTCCCTACCATGAACCCTGAAATGGCTGGGTCGCTAGCTGGGGCCTTCGCTGGAGGCATGAACGCCCTTATGGATGGTCTTGCACAAGGTGGGGGTGGTGGAAACGGTGTCACCATCAATGAATATGATGACGATGACCTCTTGTCTGATGAAGAGGACGAGGAAGACGACGACGATGATGATGACGAGCTGGACGACAGGACTGGCATGGGCACAGTGGCTGCAACTGCCGCGGGTGCCGCAGCTGTCGGTGCTGTGGGTGGCCTCATGGCCTCTGGGATCCTTGGATCTTCTCACCCACCTGCTCATGGTCCAAGCCCTGGACACATCCAACATCCTGATCTTCAGCATCCTGGGCATCCATCACTTCCTGGACATGGTGCAAACCCAGGACACCCAGGTTCAATAGGTTTTGCACCCAGCTTTATGCCGGCAGATATGTTAAGTCCGCCTCCCAACAATGCACAGATTCCCCATGGTATGTCACCAGCACCACCCATGCACCACACGAACATGGCTCCTAGCATTAGTGGTGGCTCTGTGAGAAGCGTAGATCCCTTAGCAGGAGTGCCCATGGGCATAGCAGGTATAGCAGCTGGCGCAAGTATGCTGGCACCTGTTGTTGGTAGTCTTCTGGCCTCCAGTGATAAGCCCGTAGCCAAACTGGACAACTCTGATGCGTCTAGCGTAACCCTTGTTGGTGATGATTCTTTGAACACCCCCAGCAAGACCCCACAACCAGCAGACCTCGACGAGACTGATGAGGCTGCAGTGACTTTGGAGAAGACACACATCACAAAGCCTGAGAAGGAGGAACCTAAGCCAGTTGCAGACGCCAAACCTGCAGCCACTCCTAAGGAAGAAGCTCCAAAGGAGAAAACTGAAGAAGATAAAGGTAAAGAGGATAAGACTGAGAAATCTGAGGAGGATACTCCAAAGCCTACCAGAGTGCCCACACCCAAGGATGAATTAGAAGACGACAAGGCAAGTGTAGGTTCCGACTCCGTCCCAGGTTCTGAGGAAGCTGGTGATGGCAAATCTGACACCGAGAGTGTCAGGAAGAAGACTCCTTCACCTGTCCTTGTTGACAAGTTGGGCAGACTCAGTCCTACCGGAAGCGAATCCACGCCTGTATTAGAGTCTGCCAGCTGTGCCTCCATCACTGACCTGGCTAGTGCAACAGAGTCCATGCGGGACTCTGACACTGACAATCATTCAGATGCTCATAATGTAACAGCCAACCTCTCTGACCTAGACAATGACATCCATGAGGCCCAACCTAAAGTTCGAGCTCCTTCACAGTATGCTGTAGGACCTCTTCCTATCGTCATCGAGAAGCCAACATTTGGCTGGCAGTCCATGGTCGGTCTAGATACAGCCAAGGATGCGCTAAAGAAACTGTTCCTGAGCGAAGCTTTCCCAGAAGTGTACGAGGGTACTCAAGGCACCTGCAAAGGGGTGCTACTCTTTGGCCCATCAGGCTCGGGAAAGACTTGCCTGGCACGAGCCCTTGCTAAAGAAGCGAATGATGCCATTCTAATCGGCATTTCTACAGGTTATCTGGTGGCACAGGCTCCCCTTGAAGCAACCAAGATAGTGCGGTACCTGTTTGATCATGCTCGCATGAAGAGTCCTGCAGTCATACTCTTTGACGAAATTGATGCCTTGTGTTATGACAGGTCGAGCGAGACGGCACTGCGAGCAAAAACTGAACTGTTCGTCCAGATCAGAGGTGAGGCTTCATTTAGAACGAACTAACACACGCAGTCCCTTGTTTATATGTTAAAGTGGAAAACTTTTGTTGGATTTTTTTTCAGTTGTAAAATGTTGTGAAAGTCATTTTCAAAAGTTAACAGTTAAAGAGGACTTGTTCATATTAAACTGGCTTTCATTACAAGTGAAGTTAGACAGCGTCTTGAAATTATGTTACTCTTTTATTTTGAACAGGTATGACAACTCTTAACCCGCAGTACCCGCCTCTCATTGACCCATCTACCATCAATGATGGCATCATGGTCCTTGGCACCACCAATCAGCCATGGCTGCTGGAGGACGAGCTCAGGAAGATATTCACTTACAATATTCACGTCAAACTACCAAATGAAAAAGCGCGAGAGGAACTGTTTAGAACGTTCCTGCATACATTGCCACATAACATCAATGAGGATCAGTTCAAATGCCTAGTAGCGAAGAGCGAAGGGTGAGTCCAGCTACAGTTTTATCCTACAGTCAATAGTTTCGTGAATTACCAAAAGCTTTCGTTAAGAAACCTAAAAATGCCAGGATTTATGATGGATATAGGTTTGCTGACATGGCTCTGGTGTGAACTTTGACCTGGTCATAGAGTCGACCTTAACCCACTGTTCTTTTATCTTTTTCAGGTACTCTGCTGCAGACATTAACACTGTGATCATACAAGTGGCTCATATGCCTCCTAATGAACCAAACAAATATATTCAAAACACGCCTAGGGCTATAACCTATGTAAGTTGAATTGTCTTCGCCTTTGTCACTTGGAATGCAATCTTGTCACTTGTTACGAACTTTCAGAATTTCATAACACCATTAATGATAATAATAATAATAGTTTGTTAATTTATGCTTTCAAAAAGACATTAATAATGCATGCCAGGCATCGTATGTGAGCATAATGCTGCCAGTATATTATTTGCCGGAGCCATTTTAACTGTGCCCCTCGCGTTCCAGGATGACCTCGCCACTGTGATGACTGACTATAGATGTAGATTTACGGAGGAGGTGTCGGCCAGATACCAGAGTTACATCAAAGCCGCCACACACAGATCTGGTAGGTGCTTGACACAAGCATGGGGGAACCTTTATCTTTATAAAATGCTTGCAGTAAAGTTACTTATGATTAGTTGATGGAACAAGAGAAGGGCATTGTCAGAATATCTCGTACACTTTTGCAACTGAAGAGCCTTTTAATAGCAACTCAGCGTAGATGAAAGGCGTAGAAACAAACCTCAGATACATCCAACATCATATACCTCAACTTATAAGAGTATCTATCCATTAGTAACGTCCCGGTATTCTTTATATGGTCAGAGATGTTTACATGCAACGTGTCCACTTTCGAGGGGGCCCCTGTTCTAACTGGTGTTATGTTTTGTCCCGACAGAAGAGCGGCGGGAAGACTCTAAGAGTGAGGAGAAGGGTAAGCCCAAGGGCGTCAAGAAGTTCGGCCAGAGGATTGCAAAGTCCATTGCTGCCGCGCTCGTTGCTGTGATAGATTAAACTGTGTCTAGATTATAGTGAAAAGACAGGCCCTGGCCGTAGGTACAGTGCAAGGCTGCTCCGTAAGCTATTCCAGCCCGAGCCATGGCCACAGCAAGTCGCAGGGATGTTGTAATTAGCTCTGTACAGTCTATCTGTGATGAACCTCTTATTTTTTTTTATTTTTTATTTTTTAAATAAGACCTGCACTGGCCCTGGCCCGGGCTGAATGAATACCTGATAGTGAACTGAAGTGCTCTCGTCCGAGTGGACAGAGAGGGGTGCTTCAAGGATGATGATGGTGATGATTGTATTCTTTCCGTGAAGTGATGATGACGCAGCCTTGCTTCAGCCAGCCAGGGTCGGAAGAACTTAGTCACTCGAGTCATTTCCCGATCCCCACCATCTGCAAGCAAACTCCGCCCGCCCGCCCGCCCTCTGTCAAGTGTTCCTCCCAGCTCCCCCCTCCACACACCCACGAACCCCGCGGGCAGCAGCCTACAACGAAGCCCACAGCCCATGATTCCCCGGAACACCTAGCAGCCTCTGGTTTGGCCAAGTGTGTTAACAGAAAAAAAAAAAAATCTGAAATTAGTTGGAAGAACATAAAAAAAAAAAATTCAGAAAACTGATGTGAAGTGAGAAAAGACATCAGAGAAAACAGCTGATGTGAAGTGTATAGAGAAAGATGCTCCGAAGCGCTACCACAGTTCTGAATTTCGTTGTGACAGGTGACAATAATTCCTACCAGCACATGTGGCTCTATTTTTACCTGACTTCGTGAACAATAAGATGTGATGTAAAGATGTGACTGTTTGATATCCACTCGACTTATCTGATTCACGGATGGAAGGCATATTGAAGCACTGTGCTCAGGAATGATCTGTTTGTGCTTTTTTGTTTTTTTTAAACAATTGGAACGAGAATGTGCTAACTGAGGCTGCCAGGTGGATATGTACCACTTGGGATCTGCTTCTACCATACAGCATCATAAAGAAGGTGTGGGAATTTTTTAAAGATGCCTGGTCTATATGTTGTACAAATCTTCTTCAGTAGATAATCATTCATTTCGCCTAAGTCACGTGATCTCAAAAAAAAGTGCGTAAGCAGTAATCCCATTTTATAACGTAGGTAAAAATGTTTTTTTTTTCTTTTAGTGATTTAACGTGATAAACATACAGTAAGTGTCTTATTTTATTATTATTATTATTACAATTATTATTATTGTTATTGCAGTTGACTTGGAAACTAAAAGACATAGAAAAAAATTTACCAGTCAGAATTATTGATGGAGTGACTAGAGGTGACGACTTAATAAAAATAAAAAGACTTAGCTGTTCCGGCAAGTTTGATGGGCATGCTACTACTGATTTGTTATAAACATTCTTGAGGAAGCCATAGTATGAAGCTGTGGGAAAAAAAGGGTACATCATTGTGGCATTGTTCTAACCCGCTCTTTTGTGCTTGGGGTGAATATTGAGTGGCCTTTCAGTAATTGTTAATGGAAGGTATTATTTTTCCTCCCCCTCTCCCCACTCCATTCCAAACCCACACCACCTTCCTCCCCTGCCCCCAGTCCCTCCCTCTGAAAGTATGCAACATTCCCAGTAAAAATGGGTCTTAGTTAAAAACAAAAAAAGTTTACATAGTTCTACTACTTCCTCAGTCCGTCCGCTGGATAATTGGCATTATGTGTGTGTATGACCATATATTTTTGTGAAAGATCTCATGTAGGCTTAATCCCAAGACAAAGGAGCCACGTCCAATGAAAGACCAGCCTTCAAGTCTGTGTGTAAGTGCTGCCACACTTGTTACACTTATGTCACCACTTTTATTGCTGCCATTTAAGTGGTCATGACAGGTCACTTATTTTTTTCATCACTCGAAGACTGAAATCCCCCCCCCCCTTTTTTTGTTTAACAAAGTGGCACTGTTGGTGAACACTTAGCTTGGTGCAAACGGTCCCTCCTCCCCCTCCTTAGTTATAGTTTTGTGTATGTTCTTGTTCGACTGCAGTCATGAAGGTTCAGGGCGGTGCTTATCCTCGGCTGGGGGTGGTGGAATTCAGCTTGCGCTTTAATTTGTTGGTTGGTTCTATTTGATATTGTGTTAAGAATATTTTTATGGTGGGTGGGTTACGGTAGATGCCTTTTTTGATTTTATGACATTTTTTTTTAATCTGCTGTTTGGCCTGATTTTAAGGGATCCTTTGGACTTTTTGAATGAACAAGTCCCTGTGGAATTCCTTCACTTTTGGCCATTGGGTGAGCACCTAACCTGCTTAAACATTAAATTCAGCTGCCCCTGTTTCGCTTATTTAGAAATATGGATGGCGAGCATCCCCCTCCTCCTTGTTCCTTCCCTTGACCAAGGCATTGGTTGGATCCCTAGTGTTCATGTCTTCCTCTTTCTTAAATATATTCAATATTGTCAAATTCGTAATTCATTCAAATGCCTCCCTACTTCAGAATTGCCTTTTTATCATTTTCAACTCGGGTAACCCCTCTGTCTCTCGAGTTTGTTTTACTTTTCGATGCACGAGGACATGACATTAGGGCCATAAGGGCCAGAGGTCGTGATATGGCACGAGCTGCGCCTCGGAGCTCGTGCCAGCATACTTCACCCCAATACTTCAGAGTGCACCGCCGTTTTCAAGTGTGAAAAGTTTACTTTAATATTGCATTTATAGAGCCTCTGTTTTTAGCCCGTAGCATTTGTTCATGCTTAGCTGTTAAGGATGTAAAATAGACTGTGAAACAGTCTTGTGTGTGTGAAGTTAAACTATGGTGTTGCCACAGATCTTTCTGGGCCGCTTGGGTGGTTGCAACCTTTACCCCATCCACCCGGCGATCCCTCCCCTGTAGTTGTAAAATGGCTACCCCTCCGCTCGCCCAGACAATCCGTGAGTTTTGTTGTTATAGTGTATGAGCGTCCTCTCCCTCTCCCTCTCTCAGCTATGTGTGTTATTACTTTGGGGGCTTGTCTCTAGCGCAGGTGTGGACGCCACTGCCTCTGGTGTCTTTTCTCTCAAGTGATTACTGTGCTCATGATGTGATTGTGGTTTACTGTAGAAAGAGTATATTTGATCAGAGATGGCAAGATTAATTTTTTTTTTGTTATAAAACATGATGCGCACAAACTTTACCCATGATTTTTATTTACAACCACAACTCTGCTACTACCCCCCCTCCCTCCCCCATGCATGTTACCTGGTGATGGCTGCCAGTCTACCTTGGTGTCCTGGTGGCTGACAGACAGTCATCTGGGTGTCCAGGTGGCTGACAGCCACCTGGATGTCCCAGTTGGCTGCCAGTTCTGTGGGTTTCCTGGTGGCTGACAGACAGCCATCTGGGTATCCTATCGTGGCTGCAGCACGGGTTTATCGACGGTGCTGCCAGTGCAATAAGTTATTCTCTTCTTTTTTCCGGAAGACGCATGATGCTACCAGCTTTGCAATGTTCTAGTTTTTCACCATCTCCATAGACTGTAAGGAGGAAAGTGGACTGTTTTAATATGGTATTACTGATGATAATGAGGAGTGTATGTACCTTTTAAGTTATATTCTTGTTGTTTATGACTGTCCAGAATTCTGAAACACTGCTCAATGGGGGGTACAACAAAAAATATTAAAACAGGACATGGCTTAAGAACTCTACCAAAACCATTATAAAGAAAGAAAACTTGACACTGTCCCAAACCCATGTCGACCAGTTCATTAGGACGTTATACAATGCACCCCAAGACTTGTTTGAGAATTCTGGAGTGTGCTTCTGCTTCTTACCTATGGAAGGTTGCTTTAGATTTTTATACAGTCCAACGTGTTGAGGTCGTCGAATCACTTGCTACCCACCCCAAGCCCGTCTTTCCCCAGTTGCAGTTCCGTAGATTTAAGCCTTTCTTGGTTTGTGCGACACAGCGCTTGGTGATGAATAGGTCTCGAGAACATCATCTGACCGTGTGACAACAGGCTATGCCAGAGGCCACACGGAAAGAGATTCTCATGTCAGACCTTCGTAATTCCCTTTCAGGGACGTTTCTCCAGTCCTGATATCATTTCTAATAGTGTGCTTTCAACACCCATCCATGTAAACTTTACTAATATCCGTGTAGGTGTAAACATACGTACATGTTCCAGCTTAGCGAGAGAGGAAAAAAAAGTGAAAAATCCACACTTTTACACCTAATGGACCATTGAGCTGCCGCGAGTATCAAAAACCCAACGATGAACAAATCACAACTTTAAACTAATAACCTTACAACTTGTAGAATGTGATAAGGGCAGCTTCTAACGTTCTTGTACCACAGTACAAGAGTTGTATGCTGGAACCACGATCGTCAATCATGACTTATTCTGGGTCGTGTGTGGAAAATACGAACGTATCATTGTCTCTTGCCAACGATAAATCATCGACATGTTTTCAGAGTAGCTTATACAACTCCTGCGCTGATCGATCACAGAACATTCGTGTTACGGGAAGATCTCTGAATTTACTGCAGTGGAGGGGTGGATGAAGATGTGTCGATAACCCTACTAGCTGACACCAGCCGAGGCACCAGAGTAGTAGTATTAGTAGGTGACGGAGGGGAAGAAAGACGGCTGGCAGACGGAGTACAACATGTACCAGTGTCACCTGGTCAACGCATGTCTGAAATCCGTATCGATGCTATTACTGGTGTACGTCAAACAGTACGGTGGGGTGGGAGGTAGGCAGGTAGCACAGCGCAAGGCAAGGGTTAATCACTGGACGCGACCTCTTGGGTACATCCGGCAGCTGACGTGAGGTAAATTCCCCCTGGGGCTGTCCCCCGGGGCCCTGACCGCCCGCCTCAGGTCGACAGGGTCAAACAGCGATTGGGGGGATGAACATCCCCCTCCAAGTCTGTCATGGTAGTAAAAGTTTTTGTTGCCATTTGCGTTGGGGGGGAAGATCCTGTAAGCTTCGCGTCTCTTCCACGCTGGGCGCGTGTTACGCAAAAGAACGCACACGTGCGCGCGAGCGCACTTCACACACACACACACACACAGAAGTGTTCTGGTGTTGTTCATTAGGGAAGCGACAACGCTGGCCGTGTCTTTGTTTACACTGTTGCGCCAGGCATCGGGTTATCATAATACCAATTAGTGTAACCAGAGTCGTGGATGGTACGCATACTGGAGGCGTGTGTCAATATGCTCGCCCGGTACTATTTGTTCCTTCCATCCAGGAGAATAGTTCAACAAATTGCACGTAAGGACAAAAAATAACTGGATAAATAATGAGTTGGGTGGGGGTAGGGTGGGTTAATCGGCCAGCGCTCGTACGGCGCGCGCACACACACACACACACACCTGTAGGTAGATAGGCGTAGCCAATAACCTTAATTTTCCTAAAGTCTGCTTTGTGATGATGGAGTAGCGATTGCTTAATACTCAAACCGAATTAAGTGCATTAAGTAAGCTTTAAAAAATATTAATAGTTAAGTGTATCAGACGTGAGGGACCGACGGACGGGGACACTGAGCATGTATAGAGTAGTTGGTCACCATGTTTGAGCTCCGGCCCAGGGTCGCCGCTGCGTCAGGCGGGAACCGAGCGAATTGGCGGGACTCCCGCCTGGCCACCTGCCGACCTTATTTTCACAGTTCATAGTTCATTTTCTTGGAGTATAAACGCGAGTTGTAATGGTTATCACTTCACATGTCTTCCTCCTCTGTTTTTATTCCATGGCTCCTGATCTACTACGTTAAGGGACACCGATATGGCTGTTGTGTGGGGGAAAAGCTTCATGTTTACGAATGCGTTAGAACGTGGTGGGTCGCTCATACGCGGGCCATCTGAACGAAAACCAACATTAAACTCTGTTAACAAAAGCTCAGCTGGACAACATATTAGTTATGGTTTCTTGGCTTCAGAAAACGCGAGACTTTGTAATATCTCTCTACTACACCTGCAGGTCGAGAGAGAGAGATAGGGAGAGCGAGCGAGTGTGTGTTTTAAGATCGACTCGACCCCCTCATACATACATACACGGTCAAGCCGGACAGCTGCCTCCCGTGCTAACCTTGCTCTGCTCGCCATCTGGCCACGATGCGGAAAACGGCAGTTAAGATGCAAGCGGGTTTTACGAAACCGTCGCACTCGAGCGAGTGTCTTTGATCGTATCGACATTAGGGGGATCTATCTATCTATCTGGTGCCTCTCTAGGTGGATGCTGGCCAGGCAATATTCCTTTTTTTTTTTTAAATATATTTTATATTCATAAGCTGGTGAACGCTGGTTATATAAGCCAAGGGAAATCTACTTAACTGCTTCCAAATACTCCGCAACACGTACGTTACTGCACCGTTGTTATGTTTTAAAGAGACTTGTGAGAGAGAGGCGCGCGCGCCCTTCGAGGCTAACAGTGGTCCTGTAACTGTACCTCCTCCACAGGGTTGCAATGTGATAAAATGTAAGATGTGTGTGTGCCAGGTTGGAGTGATGATTACTCTTTTTTTATTATTATTATTCTTTTATCTGAGCCTAGAGTCAAGCCAACGAATGTATTTTAATTCTCCCCTCCTCCTCCTCCTCCTCCCCTTTCCTTCCCCTCCCCTCCCCTCCCTCCACCCATCCCAAGGCGAAGAACAGAGTAAGTGATATTTTGTTTACTTTCCTCGCGCTGTATTGAGGCAGGGACATATGATGCAATAGACTGATGCCGCTTCAGTGAGTCCTCTTATTGTGCTTCCTTCTTTCTCTCTCTCTCTCTCTCTTTTCCTCCCTCCTCTGTTCCCTCTCCTCACTCACCGAACTTCCCAAGACCTTCCTGGAGGCAGATGTGGATCTATATAAGTTCCCAGTCATCATTTTTTTTGTGTGTTTGATGATATTCTGTAACACGTCTTCCAAATGTGCTCTTCTGGAGGAAGACGTGGATAACGTCTTCCAAGCAACTTTCCTGCCTGCAACACGAAGAGTCTTCCACCATATTCTGGTAACAAAAACAAACAAAACTGTCTTCCAAGAGCCTCTCGTCATGCGGTGGTAACCACTCCCTCCTTGAAAATGTTGGTGGAACGCTATTCCTTCCATAGGGGGAATATATATATATATATATATATATATATATATATATATATATATATATATATATATATATATATATATATATATATATATATACCGTGGTTGTCACTGAGAGGTTTTGTAAAGGCTCAACCTAATAATCCTTCAGGGTTCTTCATAGATTCCAGGGGACTTTTCCGTTCTACCATTGTGGTAATTTTTTTGGTGTGTGTGATCTTGGATATACCAGTATCATACTACAGATTCATTTTCTTTATAAGAAAACGTGTTACACACTTCCCGTAGTCTACATCAGTCCTAAATTCAAACAGCATTTCTCTGGCTCACTTCCTTTTTTTTTTTTTTAGTATATTCATTATGCCTTTTATTGATGCAATACATTCCGTTATTATGCCTTCTTTATATGGTTTATAAGTCTCGGTGCTTTTATATTATGCAGGCCAACCATTATTATGTTTTATCCCATTTTCTTTTTGTTTACAAGTCCCCCAACATTGTGTAACATGAGCCTGTGTTGCTTATCTCTTTTGTGTTATCTTCCGCTTGGGTATGTTGTCAAATTATTCCAATCTGAATGATTAAAAAATTTTTATTTTTCTGATGAAACGGCTTTCAAGGGTTTCTTAATGAAATTGAAGGAAAAAAATATACGTTCAATTCGCTCTGCCTTGCCTGTGTGATAATGTTGTGTTCACGTGACCCACAAAATACGATTTGCTTATGACGTAGGCAATCCAAGGCGCCATTTTAAATGCAGTCATTATATACTTTTTTTGTATATTTGTAAATTAGTAGTAGGTAGTTCTCTTCCAATTCGAGGTTAAGAAATTGGTCAGAATAATCCGTAGTTCGACGAGTGGCCTGCCATTTTGGAAATTCATTTGTCCAATCGCTGTTTCCGCGCAGCTAGAAATCACTGCTGCTGTGTTCTGTACTGCAGTGATGATGCCTGCTGCAGTGCAGGTATGATCGACTTCTGTGTCTCTCGCAGCAGTGATCACTGCAGGCAGCAGTGTCGTGCGGCAGTGACTGCATCTGTGTCTCGCACAGCAGTGACAGCAACTGTGTCAAGCAGCGGCAGCAGTGATGAGGTTCAGCTCCTGGCGGGTCGGTCATGCATTCATTCCTTCAGGTTTTGAGCAAATCGTATTATGTGGGTTCCTAAGAATACATCTATTTACTGTATCAGAAACTCTATGAAAATCAACTGTAGAATCAGCTGGTCTAAATAAACCGTTATTTTATTATTGCCATACTCAGACTTTCATTCTCCTCTGTAGATATAGTCAATATGATCTTTTATCATCAACCTTGACTCCGGCTCGACGAATGTTGCGAGAGAGCAGCCAACCTTCAACCTAAACGCCTTAACACAGATGCCAACCAGGGGATGCTGTGAGTGTTCCTGGTGTCCTCAGACGAACTGAGGGAATAGTCAACAACCTTAGAAAAGATGATCTACCACACTTCCTCCTCACTGACTACCAGACTAAAGGGAGGAGGGCGCGAGAGGGTGTGGTGCCCCTCTCGACAGCTATGCCTCCTCCACTACACCATCATGTTCCCCTCAACACAGGGAAGACTGTGGTAAATGAGAGGAATACAACGAAGACAGAAATGATTCACCACAATAAATGTAACTATTAACCCATTTTTTCATGCAATAACCAATACGTTTGTACAGATGAAGACCAATTAATCAAGGTAAAGTTCTGTAGCAACATTTAAAATCCTTCATGCCTACGATGGAACCATCATAAAGGAGACACCGAGCATATATATATATTCCTCAATTGCCCTGCACCTGCACAAAGACGCACACGCATCACAACACATTATGACCGGCAACACACTCCCACGAGGTACCAAATTCTGACGAGTCACATTCATTACCAGACATGCACATAATTATTTCAGGTGTTCATAACACAACTAATTTGCCGAAGTTCGAGCAGCCCACACCACTCTTGTGTTCAGCATAATGAATATGGAGCATTTACATGATGCTCAACAATACTAATAGTGAAAAGCAAGAAATCGCCCCAAAACGGTGTTTTTTTTGGGTGCCAAAGTCCATTATTTTAGTTGGAAATAACACTAACAATCCTTGCTGCTTTTAATACTAGAAACCTATAACAATATCCAGATGTGGCAGATCCCGATAGATGTGATATCGACACGTGTGACGGACACAAAAAAATGCTATCGGATCCGCCTCTTTGTGCTGACGCCCCGAAGTGACAAGTCACTGAAGGTATACAACAGGAGCACAACCTCGTCGAAGAACTTATACCTTCTAAAGGAGTCTATCCTTTCCCTGCAACTGACTGCACCGCAGTCTCTGAAGCTGGAGGAACCCCTTGAAAGAGTGGTCCTTGGGGGTTACATAGCAATGAATTACTATCTCCACTTCTACATTACTCCTCTCAACTTGTTCGCCTCTTTGTAATGAATCGTTTATCCTGCACGGGGAGTCTACCCCTCCTCCCGTGTGTATAAATGCCACAAAATTACTCATCTGTTTAATACGTAACGGCCTCGGGGTTTAGAGCCATGATGCTAAATAATAAAATTCCTGGTTCTCATGCAGGCGTCACGCATGCATCCCATCTCCACAAACACCCGAGTCTTTCCTATGAGAAAGCTGTGATCACATTACAAGCTATACCTATCTGAGCGCCACTGGGAAAATAAAAGACAGTCCAAAGTTACTCTGCTATGCAATCAAATTTCCGCCTACGTCAATTGCCTTTATAGGAAAATTTGTCCTTACCAAAAAAAACCTCCCAAATTATGCGTTCGTGCAGTCCTAAGTTATCCTCGCCAGCCTCCTGCTCTTCGTAACAGGGCAAGGAACAAGACGTCACTCTGCGTTACAGTGTTACGTAAATTACACCAAGAAAACTTGTCTTCATGGGATAAAAGGTAAAATGACACAGTGTTTACAGGCTGTTCTTCACTGTAATGACGCGGCTCTTAACAACTCTAACCCCCTAGTCAAGATAATGAGACCTATTACATAATGAGACATAAAGTCATTTGTAAATAAAACTGATACATATGCATAAGTTACACACACACACACACACACGCACATATATATATATATATATATATATATATATATATATATATATATATATATATATATATATATATATATACATAGTAAAACGAAGTTAGTTACCTCAGAAAAAGCAATCATCGAGACATCTAATTCAGAATATGAATATGTCGTTACGGACACACAACTCTAATTACTTCAATTTACTTGTATTTAGCGGAGGATCTCACTGATGTAAACTGGAATATATTTCTAAGGCGACGGGAGGACCCCGGAAGCGATAATGTTGGAAGTACGTGATCCGAGATATTTGAGGTGTAATTATCCGGCCGGAAATGAGGCAGATGAAAACGACAGTGACAAAAAAAAAAAATGAAAATGGTGATTACGAGGGTGAGATAACATGATGAAGGTGATGATGGTGAAGAGCAGTTCGATTTTTACGGAGGTGCTGCTCCTGCCGAAGATGGTGAGAACATGAACCATGAAGACGTGAACGACTGTGAGGGTCATATGACGGTGGTGAGTTGGGTGAAAATGACGGCCGAAATGCTACTTAAAACGTAATATTCGACATGGGAAACTTTCCATACATAATCATTTTGATTAAAGGAAAATCTCTAACATAAATTGATGCCGAAGTCCCCTCCGAACCTGATCAGTTTGATTCAGTCTAATCAAATCATGGTAAACACAAACCATCGATCATTCTCAATCATCTGCATCAACCTGCCTCTCGACGTGCCTCTATTTCCATTCGTCTATCAGTCTATCGTTCTCAGCATCAGTTTCCAGTGTTGTTGAGAGACGTTGGCCCATCTTCCCTGCGCCTTCGTCAGTTGAGCAGATCTTCCAGCACGATGGTCCTGGAACGATTCTGGAGCAGAACGGACCTTCGGGCATGTTCGTCCTGGATTGTCCAACATGTTCGCCGTGGGATATCTGGCGCAGGTAGGTTCTGGAAGGACAGCAGCAGATCTTCGACGAAGAGTAGAAGCAGAGATCTTCGCGCACTGTTTCCGTGTGTCCCGACACTTTTCTCGCCTCTTTTTCCTTCCTCTGTTTCCTCCTCCCAAACGCTCACCCTCCCTCCCTTCCAATCTCCTTCCCCCTCTACACCGGCGTCCGCAGCGGACACCGTCGAGGGCCAGGTGTTGGGGCAGATGCTCGAGTCCTCTGCCTCACCTCCGCCGGAACTCCTCCAACACCTGGTGAGCCACAACTACCCCTCCAACACCGTAATGCGTCCTCCTCAGTACGATGACTTCACAAAGTGACTCCAGCAACTTAAGTACCATGAGTATGATGACAGTCCCCTGAGTATGATAACAGTCCCCTGAGTACGATGATAACCCCTGGAGTATGATGATAACCCCTGGAGTATGATGATAACTCCTTAAGTACGATGACAGCCCCATGCGTACGATGATCGCCCCATGAGTATGATAACAGCCCCTTGAGTACGACGGACAACCCACAGAGTACGATAACAACCCCCACTTTGAGCATGATGATAACCCATTCAGCAGGATGATGACAACCTTAACAATATGATAACCCTTCCCTTATGATCCTCCAAGTAGAGTAAATCATCCCCTCACCGTCCTATAAGATGTATGTCGCCCCCTTGACCACGACGACTTAAAACCCCCAAGTACTAAGACGAATTCCTCTACGCCCTCGTCAGGATGAGTCACTGGGGGACCTTGAGAACAAACGGCTCTGCCTGGTCACGCGTCTCCCTCTGAGTTATCACACGCCTCCCTCAGTGTCCTGAGCTTGCGACACCGCAAGTCTAAACTCCCTCCCTAGTGCTCGCTGCTACGACCGGGTTTTCTGATCCCTTGCGACCTGCCACTTCTTCAGGACCGGGAGAGAAGAGTAGCATACTGGTCCGTCCCCTCCAAATCACGTCCATGGGAAATACTGCAAATGGAGTCTTTCAACTCGAAACGACCCAGGTACACGTAAAAGCCGCGGAGCAACTTATAAGTGTATACAGAGTGACGATACGATCCATGCATGAGCTGCGATACAGGTTGGACTTCTGGGTTGGGTGGCTGAGTAATCTGGCTGACTCTTAAAGAGCTGGTCGATTTTTAACACATTCTCCAGTTAGTCAGACTGGCTGAATATCTAAATAGGTGTTTGAGCGATTGCTTATTGGTTCGGGTGTCTGTTGGTTGGCAGACTGGTCTGTGACCTGGGTGATGGGTTGGTTGACTGGCAGTTAATCACTCACCAAGACAACTGATTGTGTGACTGATTATTCATCAATTTAACTGGGTCGTTTTTCGACTGACCTCTCTGAGACTGAACGATTGATGGCCTAATTAGCAATAACGTTGGTTAGGTGGATGGTCTTTCGACTGCTGGCCGAGTTGAAGAATAATCAACATGGTAAATGACTAAATGCCTAATTCAACAGTTGAGTGAGCGTTCATCTGGGTAATTATCTCATTGGTTGAATGACTGAGGGGTTGAAACGTGCTCAGGTGAGGGATTACATGACTGATGATACCAATGATTTATTAATCACTACAGTAGAAGGATGGCTGAGTGATCACACAGATGATGCCAAACCGATCACTAAGTAAATAAACAATTAAGGAATGAACATAAAGGAAAAAAAAATACTTTGATCATCTATAAACCTAAATGAAAGATTACCCGACTGATCAAAAAAATCTATTGATCACACACAATACCTACGAAGACAATCTTTAACAGCTAAAGACATAATCTTACAAAAAACATTAGATACAAAAAAAAAAAAAACTCGCATTCAACATCTAACAACCACAAGACCATTTCTTAAAAACTTAATAACAAGTCCTGTGGTCTGAGTTAATTTCATTTCTGATGACCTTAAACTGTGCGATGAACTATAATGACGTCTTAAAAATCTCACGACTGAGTTATTCACGATATTCACCAAGCAAAACATAACCTCCAACAAAGCAAATACAACCTCTAACCATAACAAACAACTTCGAGTACCGTCGTGTAAAGTGTGAAGTGTGCAAGTCACTCTCTTGCCACCACGCAACTTGCCTGCATCAAAAATACAAATCTGGTCCTTTGCAGCAGCGTTGTCTGAAGGCCACAAACCTAACTTGACAACACCAGTAATGCATTTCCAGCAACCAGAGAGAGTAACTTAACAATACCAGTAATGCATTTCCAACAACCAGAGAGAGTAACTTAACAACACCAGTAATACATTTCCAACAACCAGAGAGAGTAATTTAACACCAGTAATACATTTCCAACAACCAGAGAGAGTAACTTAACAACACCAGTAATGCATTCCCAACAACCAGAGAGAGTAACTTAACAACACCAGTTATGCATTTCCAACAACCAGAGAGAGAGAGTAACACTTACAACCAAATAACAAGTAGTTTTCACAAAGGGTTTTTCTTTTGCACAATAAGAGTTTCTGAGTTACTGTTTGACAATCTCAAACCCCAGGATAAACAAGCGGACTACCACAAAAATCCAAAACATCCTTAACGACCTCCCTTAACAGCCGTTAACGAACGTAACCTACAAGCCCCGACAACCCCTAACAACCTCACACAACACCCCACTACACATCCCGCTAATTAACGACCCGAAACACTATTGCTGGAACCTAGTGTGTGTGTGTGTGTGTGTGTGGAGGGGGGAGGAAGGTTGACGGGGAGGAAAAAAGGTAACAACCGCATCGCAACTTCTTCATCACCAACACAAATGGCCAGTGATTACCCAGCCAAAGAAACCAGACGTTTCCTTTAATTAATCCAATCTATAAAAAATAATATATCCAACCATCTTAATACTGTGTCTTGGTGCGTGTTGCTACTTGATACCACAACTCCCACAATAACAACATCTCAAAACCTCACGCGCGGCTCACCAGATGGTTAGAATTAGAATTTGAACGAAGACGAGGTTGGAAGCAGCGAGAAGAGGTCATCAAAATATTTGGCCAGTGAGTTACACCGTCCAGCCCCCACCCACGACACCCACTCCCCCACCCCTACCATATCTGGCCGGATGTGGGGCACGTGCGTGCACGTGTGGGCCGCGCGGGGTGTGTGTGTGTGTGTGTGTGTGTGTGTGTGTGTGTGTGTGTGTGTGTAAATTATATATATATATATATATATATATATATATATATATATATATATATATATATATATATATAATAAACATTCTTATGTTCGTACGTGTATACGAACATATATCTAAGGGTTCGTGTGTTTGTATACGTAGGTACGTATGTATGTCGACGTCTGGTCCACACAAACATCCTTCACCCCGCTAGCGACTCACCTCACCCCCCAACACAAGCCTTCGACCCCCACCTCCCCCTACAAAAGAGGTGATCCGGTGTGGACGGCCCGGCCGCAACTCACTTCCCTCACGTCCTATTTATACACGGATGTGACACCGGAGCCGACATGTGGACACTGGCTGGTCCAGGCGCGCGCTGCCCCTTCCAATCCCGATACCTCAGAAGTCACACACACACACACACACACACACACACACACACACACAACGATATATTTTGGAAGTTTGACGTGGCGAAGAATTCTAAGTAATCTATCAATCATGTTCTGAGACGTGTGTCCATTTATGGTTAACATATACCGGCTATAAAGCAATACTAAAAACCTCTCTATTATGTGCGTAAATTATTCAAATGATCAAAATAGACAAAAATGCCTTACGACTGCTTGTATATGGTGCTCAGGGTAATCACTAACTTTTCCTTACGTCCACTAGATATTTAACTTATCTATTCATGCAACAGTTGCCGCAAACGTTGAAGAAAAGAAAACGGGTAATTTGACATAGGGAGAAAGAAAATGATGATAACCGAATTTTCGATGAAATAAGACAGACCAAGTCCAGCAGTGGGAGATCGTGGACGAGGCTTGTTAGCGCTGAGGAAGTGTGCTTTGTTCCAGGAATGTTCCATACCCATTAATCGAAGTCCAACAGCACCCTAGACTTCCCTTGTTGATAAAAGGGTTTCGTTTCCAGTCGCCTATTTTGTCATATAAGACTTTTTAAGTAATTCCCGAATCTTTTATCTATTCTCTAACACATTTTGACGCAAAATAAGCGTTTAATAAGTCTGATATTGGCTTCTATTTCATTTTCCGCGAGTGATGTTCACTTGTTACAAGTCACTTCCGTTTTCCCTTTTTCAAGAGAGAAAATGGGGTACTGTGTGTCGGCTGTTGCCTGGACTGTTTGGAATTATCGCCTATCATCTCCTCGGAAGAGGAGTGTTAGCAGTTTTTAACCTCAACATAAAACTGTGTATTTCTCAAGAAAAAAGAGTTCTACGCTTCACAGAATTGCTTCTCTTGTCCAGATAGTAATACTAAGGGTTGGGGTATAAAGTGTAACGTCCCCGATATCAAACGAAATGTTAAAATGTTCTGGAAATGGTATTTTCGTTCCTGGAACCTAACGTGACTTACCACTTCCCTGGAACTGTCTTTCACTTCCTCAAATTTTTCCCCCCAAAATCACCGGTTAACGCAACGGAGAAGCGCGCTACCCTGAAGGCTTTTCTTGTGAGCTTACATCTCCCTCTCAAATCTTGCCGTCGCCTTCAGGACACAAACCGAGAGATGAGATAAAATGGTAATGCTGCGCTACGAGATTGGGAAATTGGTATACCCACCTCTACTAGACGTATCACGACGCGTTGGAGACGTTTCCACGAGCTGGGCTGAAAACCCAGTCGCCCACATTTCCATGCGCTGGGCTGTACCCATGATCATTATACCCACATAGTAGTATCCAAAGCTCTGATCAGACAGACTCCTCAACCACCACGGCATATCCAACCGAGGCTCCGGATCAGCCGGAGACGTTATCTATGTCTCGGCAGTTCGACGAGGCACCAGGCTCATCCTCAACATGGAAACCAAGCGACTTACTCGAGGCTCTCTTGGACAACAAAATGGTTTCGAGCCAGGGTACTGAAGTTCTATCATACGGGCTGTGTGCCGCGGAATAGTACAATGTCTGGCATAAAATAAGGAATACGATCCACATGTAAACAGTATATAACTACAGAGGTAACGTATATGCCTTATATAAGCACAGTATAAGTGCTGTATGTAAACAATACACTCGCAGTATATAAGAGGGAGAGAGAGTGAGAGAGAGAGAAAGAGAAAGATGGAATGCGCGTGTATAATAATAATAATAATAATAATAATAATAATAATAATAATAATAATAATAATAATAATATAATGAACGGTTTATTGAATTCAGGCACCCATTCAGCAGAAAGATGAAAATTTAAGATTATAGTAGGGCTCGTGTGTGTGTGTGTGTGTGTGTGTGTGTGTGTGTGTGTGTGTGTGTGTGTGTGTGTGTGTTTACAAACTACACAAAGACCACTTGTCACTTGGGAGCCAGGCCAGGTGTGGCACAGTGCCAGATGACCTCCTGACCTTCCACCTGGGGAAGACAAGTCGTCCGTCCTCTCTCGGGTAGACCTGTGTGTGTCTGTGTCGCCTCCAGGTCGTCGCATAGACGACCTGGAGGCGACATGAGGCACTCAACATGATCCACCGGGAGTTCCGAGACGTATATAACCATGGAATCGTCATCATCCCTACCTCCTGCCTCCACCCTCCTCCTACGTGTCTGTTTTTACCGCAAAAGTTGTGACTTATCATTCGGTCTCCCTTGGGCCCACCTCTGACCCTTCCAGGTACCTCCCTCCAGGTCCCCAAGACTTTCTCCTGTACGGTTCCTCAGCGAGGCTGCTGGCTGGAGTCACCGTTACTCAACCGACCCTGGAAAGACTGGTGTCCTGCACTGGCTGACCCGCTGAGTGACCCTACGGTGAGGCGAGTTCCAGAGTGACCCTACGGTGAGGCGAGTTCCAGAGTGACTCCACGGTGAGACGAGTTCCAGAGTGACCCTACGGTGAGACGAGTTCCAGAGTTACCCCTACGGTGAGACAAGTTCCAGAGTGACCCTACGGTGAGGCGAGTTCCAGAGTGACCCCTACGGTGAGGCGAGTTCCAGGGTGACCCTACGGTGAGTCAGTCTCCTGGACTGACTCAACCGTGAGTCTGTCTGCTGGACTTGACCCTTAACGTGAGTCGAGTAACCTGGACTGACTCTACCTTTGGGTCGTCTTCTAAAAAAAAACCATCACCCTCTCTCTCTCTCTCTCTCTCTCTCTCTCTCTCTCTCTCTCTCTCTCTCTCTCTCTCTCTCTCCCTGATATCTTTCCTTTCACATCCATCCACACCTCAGTACCCACCTTACCTACCCAACCCACTGCGTCATCAGAGCGCCCCCTCCCCTCCCTTCCCCTACCCTTGTACCGTGGTCTTCGCCCACTTGTGGTGGTTCCTCGTCCATCATACCGGCCAGTTTTCAACCCTACGTCTCTCTCTCTCTCCACACACACACACACACACACACACACACACACGTACATGTCTCAACACTTGAATAAAATCACTTCTTTTAACATCACAGTATACCTTTAATTCCTTCCTTCTATGTATAAGCTTCCCTCTCCCTAGTCGCTGTTTCCCTTCCATTTCTCTTCCATCGTCCCTCTCCCTCCTATACTAGTGTATGACAATTTCTCTGCATTGCCTTCAATTTACACTTTCTTTCACTCATTCCCAGGCATTTTCTTCACCCCATCTCTCTCTTTCCCTCCCCCCCCTCTCTCTCTCTCTCTCTCTTATCTCTTCTCTTTATATGTGTCCATCGCCATGGTTTCCATCTGCCTCGTGACCCGACACCTGGTGACCTCTTGACCTCCCCCTCCCTCTGACCTTTCCGTCTCAAGCGGGTTGCCAGCTCATGTATTACGCGACTGGATCGCAGGCGGACGTACACTTTTACACTAGCGACGCGGCGTAACGTTACGAGGCTGTCGGTAACCCCTTAGTTTCAAGCTCTTCGATCGCCAGAGTTAAACTGGTACTTGCCAACACAAGAGTTGGGAGGGGAATACTGGTTCCTTAACCTCTCGAACATGATGGTACGAGCCTTGAGCACGATGGTACGACCCTTTGAGCACGATGGTACGACCTTTGAGCACGATGGTACCACCTTTGAGCACGATGGTACGACCCTTTGAGCACGATGGTACGACCTTTGAGCACGATGGAGCGACCCTTGAGCACGATGGTACGACCCTTTGAGCACGACGGTACGACCCTTGAGCACGATGGTGCGACCCTTTGAGCACGATGGTGCGACCCTTTGAGCACGATGATACGACCCTTTGAGCACGACGATGTGCGACCCTTTGAGCACGATGGTGCGACCCTTGAGCAAGATGGTGCGACCCTTTGAGCACGACGATGTGCGACCCTTTGAGCACGACGATGTGCGACCCTTTGAGCACGACGATGTGCGACCCTTTGAGGATGACAAGTACGACGCTTGGGCACATCTGGGAGCACGAAGGCCCAACCCTCCTCCTCAAAGGTCTGGTGTAGAAGGCCGGGAAGGTTATACTCAAGGGTCGCCCTCCTGCAGCCCTATGTGTCGCTCTCGATATCTGGAGACATCCTCCCACAAGTGTGACCCCCCCTGACCTCTGACCTAACTCTGCAGGGTGACCACTGGTGTGGATGGCCACACACACACACACACACACACACACACACACACACACACACACACACTTTCCCTCTCACTCTTACGACAAGGGCTCTTCCCCTCCTCTCACACAGTCACTCTCCCTCCCCCAACATGTGCTCTCAAACCCTACCACTGTTGTTGTGTACTCTCTCTCTCTCTCTCTCTCTCTCTCTCTCTCTCTCTCTCTCTCTCTCTCTCTCTCTCTCTCTAATCGTCTACTACATCGCATAAGTTATGATCCTAAGTGGTCGTTCTTACCCAACCCTCCCCGCCCATCTGCAGCTCACCAGTGTAACATTCTCCTTATCACCTCTCGTCACTGCCTCTTTCTCTCTTCACGTGATCTTTCTATTTCTCATTCGTTACCATCCGTTTTCTCTCCTCATCCTTCCGCCACATCTCTTTTTCTATGGGTTATCCCTCAGTCTACTTTACAGCCCTACCCTCACATCTCCTCTTTCTATACCACATTAATCATCAGCTTATCTTGCGTCTCATTAACCAGCCAAGCAATCAACCAACCACCCATCCAGTTAATCAACCAATCAACCAACCACCCAGTTATTCAATCAATAACCAGCCACCCAGCCATGCAGGCAGCCACAGGGGTGCCTACAAGAGCCGTCTCCGACCCCCAGCACGATCGGCCTTTGAGAGAGAGAGAACAAATGGCACATCCTCCTCCTCCTCCTCTCCGTATCATACCTGGGGCAGTGTGTGTGTGTGTGTGTGTGTGTGTGTGTGGAGGGCCGCAGCCAAAGATCGCGAAGCGTGATTAAAACGAACAGAAAACGACTCTGGAGTTCGCTACCCAGTGCTGCTTCTGCGAACGACTGGGCGTGGAGGTGGTGGTAGGAGGGGAGGAGGAAGGTTCTGAGAGAGTCACGTTATGTGAAAAAGAAGAAAAATGTGGACGGAGGGATGGAAGGGGGTATCCGCCACTGTAAGGATTCCGTCCGAGATTGTAATTTCTGCCAGTGGTTGAGTAGGTGTGTGGGTGTGTGGGAAGAACACCACGTGCGCGAGAGGTGATTACTGACTGCGCTTCAGGTGTAATTCAAACCGCAAGTTGTTATTTCGGCCGAGGGTAATGACTGGGGTACGAGGGCAAGGCCTCTCTGGGGTTGATGAATCTGACTATCCCCCACCTCAGAAAAAAAAAGGGACCAGGATGGTCCTATCGTGTGGGTCTGTGTCTGTCTGTCTTTCTGTCTGTCTGTCTGTGTGAAGCAAACGTCCCACTTACCTTAAAAAGGTGCTGGGAGAAGCTGAGATAAGGAGGAAAATATGTGGCACTTTGGAGGGAGAAAATAATTCACTTTCATGGCCCCAAACCTGAACTTGTTTCCTAACTTAATTTCAGTCCTTGCTTATTTGCCCCAGTGGTCCCTGAACTTCAGTCCCCCTCCATGTGGTCTCATGTCTTTTGTCCCTGGGTGACCACAGGGTGCTGGTGTTGCTAGTTCTGTGTATCATCCCTCAGAACTACAAAATCCATATATATATATATATATATATATATATATATATATATATATATATATATATATATATATATATATATATAACCTTGTCAGCACCAGCTGATTGACGACTCACATGCCTTGATTCAATCCACTGACAGCACGTCAACCCCTGTATACCACATCGCTCCAATTCACTCTATTCCTTGCCCTCCTTTCACCCTCCTGCATGTTCAGGCCCCGATCACACAAAATCTTTTTCACTCCATCTTTCCACCTCCAATTTGGTCTCCCTCTTCTCCTCGTTCCCTCCACCTCCGACACATATATCCTCTTGGTCAATCTTTCCTCACTCATTCTCTCCATGTGCCCAAACCATTTTAAAACACCCTCTTCTGCTCTCTCAACCACGCTCTTTTTATTTCCACACATCTCTCTTACCCTAACGTTACTTACTCGATCAAACCACCTCACACCACACATTATCCTCAAACATCTCATTTCCAGCACATCCATCCTCCTGCGCACAACTCTATCCATAGCCCACGCCTCGCAACCATACAACATTGTTGGAACTACTATTCCTTCAAACATACCCATTTTTGCTTTCCGGGATAATGTTCTCGACTTCCACACATTTTTCAAGGCTCCCAAAATTTTCGCCCCCTCCCCCACCCTATGATCCACTTCCGCTTCCATGGTTCCATCCGCTGACAGATCCACTCCCAGATATCTAAAACACTTCACTTCCTCCAGTTTTTCACCATACAAACTCACCTCCCTATATATATATATATATATATATATATATAACCTTGTCAGCACCAGCTGATTGACGACGCATTCAAACTCTCATACATAAAGTGACTGAGCGCGCATGTCATCTTCTCAGCCATGCGATTAAATAGGAAAAAACCGTGATTTTCAGGTGAGGAGGCGGGATACCCTCGGTGCTGTACACAGTGACGTCAGTAGAGCTTCTTGCGACAGGAGGCCGACAGATCAGAGCCCAGAGTCGTCATCTGAGTCACCACGAACTGACGGTGATACGGAAGAAGACGATGACGGGAAGAAAATAAAAGCGTATAGCATCTATGGCGCTATATATAGCACTATCTATGGCACTATCAATGGCATTATCTATGGTATTATCTATGGTATTATGGAAAAAAACACAGTTCCCGCCCTACTGGTCTTATACATTCTATGATGCCGTACTGGTAATATTAATCAGCTTTAATCTATCAATGATACATTCCAAATGAAGCAGCCGTGTCAACAGATACGGCTCCTCACTTTTCCTCAACCTGTCGTTTATCAATGATACATTCCAAATGAAGCAGCCATGTCAACAGATACGGCTCCTCACTTTTCCTCAACCTGTCGTCTCATCTTGATCCCTCCATCACCAGGGACGGAACTAAAACAATTTGGGTCTTCGGTAATCCCATCATATCACGGGAAAAGTATAAGAAACGTGGATCCGTGCGACATTCGTGCCCGACAAAGGGACGCGAATCCTGCCCGGGTAATAATTGCAGCAAAACATGACATCCTACGCTGTCATCATATAAACTGGCAGGATGTAAACTCATCACTGTTTCATCTGTTGGTGGCAGGATAGTAAGATGTGTAACCGTCTTTTTTCTCCCCTCCCAGAGTCCACTCATGTGTTTCAAGTCTTGAGGGGTGTACCAAAGGGCATCTGATTGGTACCCCTTTTATTTACGATTAAAATGCCCAAGTCTGAGGTCCACCAGATCTCCCTATCTATCTATCTGTCTATCATTTACCTACCTACCTACCTACCTACCTATCTATCTATCTATCATTGTTGCAGCATCACCACTAAGACTTGACGGAAATGAGACCGCCAGAAGCACGGAGCTTCATGAACCACATCGGGCAAACCCTGAACCCTGATTCATTCGGTGTCTTCGGGTTTCCCACCTCGGTCGACCCCACATCCCTCCTCTCCTCTCCCTTGCTCCAGGACACGTGACCTGTCTTGGTACGAGAGTAAATTAGTCGTTGCCCCCTGACGGCGACCCCCGTCTCCCCCTAAGAAACCACGTCTTCCAAACGACTGTGTGTGACGACGACTCATCACCAACCAACCCCCCTCCCCCCTTAGACTTGTCCGAGGTCATCCAGGTGCATCCGGTAACTTGTTCGAGGTCAGGTCAGTGAGGAGGGGAAGGAGGTGGGAAACGTGTCATGTAGGGAAATATGACTAAAGGGGTGAAGTGGGTACGAAAAAGAATAAAATATTCAAACATGTAAACCAAAATAAAAAGGCGTAGTGTGGTGAGTTTACATGATGTAAAAGGAAGTTTACCCAATGTAACCAAATTCTGATAGTAATTCAAGGCGATTACTTGTTATGCAATGTTTATGCAAACACTAAAAGACGTAAGGTATTCACAGACCAAATACCGAGGAATTCAAACAGCACAGCAGGCCACAGGGTCCTGACGAGGCTGCTTGATACTAGAAGACACACACACACACACACACACACACACACACACACACACACACACACACACACACACACACAACCTCACGGATCGGTCTGGCAAGAACGGACAGACGTGTGATCGTGTGATACTCACCGAGGGACGGACCTGGACCTGGTCGGCGCATGTAGGGTGAAAGGGGCGCACGAAGAAGGTGGGAAAAGGGGGAAAGGAGGTGGAGAGAGAGAGAGAGAGAGAGAGAGAGAGAGAGAGAGAGAGAGAGAGAGAGAGAGAGAGAGAGAGAGAGAGAGAGAGAGATGTAGGG
This sequence comes from Panulirus ornatus, assembly GCF_036320965.1. Classification (NCBI taxonomy): domain Eukaryota; kingdom Metazoa; phylum Arthropoda; class Malacostraca; order Decapoda; family Palinuridae; genus Panulirus; species Panulirus ornatus. Next base: position 26,973,897 of record NC_092271.1, on the reverse strand, counting down.
GGAGGAGGGAAAGGGGAAGACAAGGTGATGACAAAGATGATAAGAGAGGGCAGGAGAGGTGAAATGTGGAGAGGGGTGTGTGTGTGTGTGTGGGTGGGTGCAGGGGATCACTGTGGTGGTGGTGGACATAATGAGGCCGTGTTGGTGTATGGTGTGATGGAGAGGAAGTGGTAGTAGGGAGGGGAAAGAGGTATTAAGAGGGAGGGGGAGGAAGTGGTAGCAGGGAGGGGAAAGTGGTATTAAGAGGGAGGGGGAGGAAGTGGTGTCAGGATGGGGGACAGGCGTGGGTGGGGAGTTGCCAGTGTTGGGAGGCGGGTGTTGGGAAAGAGGGGGAGTGTTGTGAGTGTGTTGGGAGTGAAGTAGTGTAAAAAGGGTGTGTGGCCCTTTAGGGGTCAGGTCTAAGGCCATGCCCTCACACCAAAGGGTCTTACCATCATACTCAAGTATCGCAAACACGATACTCAAGCGGTCGTACACTCGTTCTGAATGGTCGTACCGTCGTTCTCAAGGGGCGTAAACTCTCGTGCTGAGGGGGTCGTACTGTCGTGCTCAAGGGTCGTAAACCCTCGTGCTCTGGATGGGTCGTACCGTCGTGCTCACTTCATTCTACCCCAACACGACCGAGTCGGGACGACGAAACCCTGGTCATTCATATGAACGACCACAGAGAGCCAGAGATGATATTAAAAGCGCCATCGGAACCCACCATCAACAGTCACTCACTCTGTTAACAGTAACGCCATCTGTTTGTATACATCTCCTCCGTTAAGTGTGGCAATCGTTGCTTCAAAGTCAGTAACGCACTCGCCATGCTCTGCCCCCCTTTTTTTTCTCTAAGCCGCTGTGTTTATTTAGTAAATGAACTTATCTCGCGAGACTCAAATGGTCATAACAGATTTAACTTACAACATCTGAGGCAATGGTACCTATATATATATATATATATATATATATATATATATATATATATATATATATATATATATATATATATATATATATATATATATATATATATATATATATTCTTCTTTCCCTCGAGTCCCTTCTAGCTATATGGGGCTTCTGCAGCGATCAGGAAGCCGGCTACGTTCGATACATACAGCTTTCACAATACAACAGTATACTCGTCTTTGGCTGAAGTAATATACGTGATTATGGGTTAACTTTATCAACGGTAAAAAAAGCAAGTTCTCGCGGTGTCTAAAGGGTTAGAAACCCACGGTGCTTATCTGAAACCAAGAAAATTAGTTGAAAGTAAAATGGTTTCGTCCGAAACCGGAGGAATCGATGTGAAACCCAAAGACAACAGCCAGAGACCAAAATGAACCTTTCGAAACCAGAAGGAACAATGGTTCAACGAAACCTACTCGATAAAAACCCTACCGAACTCGTTCGAAACCGACCGAAACCTTGAACATCCCATACCCTCCAGAGAACTCGATAAACCAGCCATCGATCAACTGAACACCCGTTCGAAACCAAGTGAATCCGCGGGTAGGAAACAAAATCGAAGGACCCACCACGGACGGTCAGGTCTCTGGGACTCCAGGGGTCACATCCAACCCAGGATCCTATTAAGGAATCACTCGGTGACGCCATCTTGAGGCTATGACGCCTCCTTGTGTCTCTCTCTCTGGCCTTAATTTGACGCCCGCGACACCATCTTAACCCCGTGACCTCACGGTGACCCGTCATGTGACCTCCTCCCCCCACCCCGCTCCGCCCCGACCCCACCCGACCCTGCTAGAGCCTCACCCACCTACCAACCACCACCACCACAACTGCTACCACCACCACAACTGCTACCACCCACCTACCACCACAATCACCACCGCAACTGCTACCACCCACCTACCACCACAACCACCACCACACCTGCTACAACCACCTACCACAACCACCATCCACCACAACTGCTACCACCCATCGACCACAACCGCAACCATAACTGCTACCACCACCACCTACCACAACTGCCACCACCACCTACCACAACCATCTCTAGAATCATTGCATCCTCTTCAGAATCTCCCTTAAGGGAATCATTCCATACCCCTGGGAATCTCCCTTGAGGGACTCCGAATTCTCTGACGACCTCCTTCAGTACATTCGAGGACTATAAGGTACATTTTTGGGGTTGCTTTAAGTACATTTTTGGGGTTGCTTTAAGACGTCTGGATCTCTGAATCCTCGCATATCTCTGGGGGGGATGATGATGGCTGTGCTTCGCACATCCTCAGGCTCATTCTATGATCTGGGGTTCTCTGGGGGGTGGTGGCGGTGGTCATACACTCTGGGGGTGCCCTTGTTGTGTAAGATTCACTTTGGTTACTTATATCAACGTCTCTCTCTCTCTCTCTCTCTCTCTCTCTCTCTCTCTCTCTTCCCCCTTGACGCCTAATCCTTGAGATAAGTTATCTCGTGATTCATCTAATCCGAGAACCTAATCACCCGAATACCTAATCTCATATCCTAATACGTAATTCTGACTAAACACCAAAATACTAATTAGAACACCTAACTTTAATCAGCGTACCTGATCCCAATCTATGATGCTAATCGCACTCGGAAAACCAAATTCATAATAATAAAATATAGTCCTAATCACAATATCTAAACTAACCTGAATGAGTAACCATACCAACTGATGCTAATCATCCTATCTAATCCTTATCAGTAATACCTAATCAGTATACCAATGATTTGCGTCGCGTTTAAAAAAAAATCATTGAAAAAAACTTTCCACGCCAGAAGGAAACACTGGTCGTAAAAGTAAAGGAGGGATTGGAAGATGTGGGAGGAGGAGTTTAAAGGGCGACTGAAAGAGCAAAAAGGGAGAACGGAGGGAGAAGGAGTGGGGGTGGGGCAGGTGGGGGGGGGTTGTGATGGAGGCAGGGCGAAGGGAAAGGAGTACGCGAGTCGTGGGACGGGTCAGGGCGGGGTCATCTGTGACCTCTTGCGAGGTCGTGACCTTCTATTGTGACACCGGAATCCGTGTCAGCCTAATGTCACCCAGGCCGGGTCAACGGAGGGTCAACAGTGTTAACCAGGGTAAAGGATTCATGCCCTTGATTATCCAGGGTAAGTGAACCAAGGACCTCAATTAAGTTAGGGTAGATGAACAAGAACCAATGATCCAGGCCAGAGAAACTAGGACCTCTCGTTGTGGGCTGGTGAATCCATGACTTTAGTTATCCAGGGATGGATAATCTGAAACTTAATCATCCTCATCATACAGATACGAGTCAATTATCTTTCGTTAATGACTGACTCGAGCGGATACTTACTTGTGTCTGCAGTCGAACAGGCTTGCGAAGGTGAACCTTCCTGCCATCTTTGGGTAAAATTCTAAACTAAAAGTTCTATACTAAGAGAGGAAACATGTCTCTCTCTCACCAAGTGGCCAATCTTGCTACTTTCGGAAATACTTCCCAGGCTATAAAGTTTACTTGCCAGACAACAAAAATCTCGCAGTAAGTTGGAAATTCTTGACCTTAATCTTCAGAATAATAACACTGCAAGCTCACGGATTGCCTTGACTTGCCAGCTTAGCTCCAAAATCAGCTTAAGCTTTGCGCGTGGAGTTCACGTACTATGACCAGATTCTACGTCAGCAAATGATGTAGGGTGGTTTTATATCACAGAATAATCCCCTCAGAAGGCCAGCCACCTCGTCTCCTTTGCCTAACCCCTTTGGTTCGTCAGTAGAGGGCGGGGGGACAGGGGGAGGGGAGGTTAGTAAGGGGCGGGGGGTTATTTCCCCAGCATGCGTGCGTGCGCGTCCGTGGCGACACGAATCCCGTTCTTGAAACAGTCTGCACGAACTGGCGTGGGTTCAATGTGGGTGTGTGGTGTCGAACTGCAACTTGGGGACGAGGGATCTCCAGCGGCGAAGGAGACCGACGGTGGCTAGTGGTGTTGTAGCTTCTTCCCAAAAGTGTCGGATGAGGTGAAGGTAAATGGACGGTGTTAGGTAGAGTCGCAAGGCTCATGCGTTGAGTGTCGTAAGTCTGTTCTTCATGTCCGTGGAAAGTCTTTCTACGTTCCACGATCTACGGATGCCGCTGAACAACGGTACAATGGACTGCGGTCGTGTCCAGGTCAAAGGGAAGACTTGGCGACAACGACCGGAGTCCTGAGTGACAACAAGACTTCCTGACAACACCAGAAACGACAACAGGGACGTACCGAGTCGTCTCCTCCGTAAACATCAACACACGACACGTACCTCCATCCTTCAGGGCAGCTTGGTATACCTCCTCCACCATCGGACTACCATCACCAACACCACCATCAGAAGCAATCAACCACAAAAGCCCACCACCACCACCACCACTACACCCACCACCATCACCAACACATCAACCTCCTCCTCCTCCTCCTCCTCCTCCTCCTCCTCCTCTTCCTCCTCCCTTCCGTCACTGCCCTTCGACGACGGAGGCCCAGGTGGCGTCTCCAGTTTCAGCGTGACGGCCACAAGAGCCGCATCCCCACCACCAGCTTAATTAAGGTGAGCTCCTGAGGTAGGCCAGGTTGATGCAGGTGTGCAGCCAGATGACAGAGATACCCCAAACCCATCTTCCACCTACTCCTCCCTCCGCCTTGGAACATGCCCAGTGGTCCTCTCCTCCTCCCTCCCTCCTCCTCCTCCTCCTGACGGTGGGATGATACCAAACAGGAACTCACAACGCCATCGCCGCCCTACAACCTCAACACCACAAGCACATCCGACCTACAACCTCAACACCACACGCACATCGGTTCATTTCACTAGCAATCACTCTGTTCCCGGTCACATTCCACACACTCCACATCAAGAGGCACAGAACCATAGAGTAACTACCTGTCGTCCCCTGATCATCACCGGAACTCGTCAGCCACCGTCTCGAAAGCCGGCGACTTCGGAGACGAGTAACAACTCCATAATCCCCAACTTGAGTGTCAAAGACTTTTCCGCCAACAGCCTTGTCCAACCTAACGACTTGACTTGTCCCGATGACCCGGGACCAACAGCCCATCATGGTCGTAAGGAGGAGGGGCGTAGCGAAAACAAACCGTCGAATCCTGTTTGGCCAACAAGACCAGTTTCATAAAAAGGGAGAGAGAGTGGGTGGTGAGGGTCACTGCTTACAACATCCCTCTCCCATTTCCCCACTTCATTCACTACTTCCCCCAGCTCTTACAATCATTCTTTTTTTTTTTTGAGGGGAATATCACCGCTATTGAATACTATGAACAACATATTACCTTCCATACCAAGTTTTTGGGTTTTAAAAGCAATATATCGGTGTAGTAAAGTGAACGCATTAAGAAAGACGATGTACGACGACCAACCCCCCCACCAGCGGTCAGCAGGTGAGAGACGTAACATGAGATGCGTCTTCCTTCCTACGACATCCAGACACGCAACTTACTATCACGCTAACTCTCTGGCTTAACGATCTAACGACCACCGGTAGGTAGAGCGACCTGACGAACTACCAGTGGGGTTCTACAAACGACCTAACTACAAAGCCCCATTCACGTTGGTGTACACTTGAGAGGGAATGAATCATCATCGGCTGGGAGGGTTAGCACCCACTTGTACCTGGGCCTAACTGTCAAATTACCCAACCTCACCCAGTCTAACAACCTACCTGGACCTGGGATTAACTGTCAAATTGCCCAACCTCATCCAGTCCTCATCCTCCGCTGGTGATTACCTCACTAACTACTTGTACTGAGGTGTTAGTAAACTACCTAGGCATGGAGTTGACTTACCCAACTGTATGGATCAGCAGGAGTGTATAACTACCAAACTACCAGTCACAACGGCCTTCTGGCGAATGTGTCTTTGAACCACCTCATTTGCCACAGAAAAGGCGACAACAACCACACACCATCAGCCAATGGGGGACAAAAAGAGAAAGACTCAACTTACCATTAATGGGTCGTAAGAACCTCGTCATTAACTACTTTGCGACAGAGTTCTTAACTACCAAACAACGACACGGTGTGTAAGCACAAACCATGTCAAGGTTAAGGAACTAACTAATTACCACCGCGACGCCACGTAAGTGTCTAACACGGAGCAGCAGCAACGCTTCTCAACTGCTTCACCAGCAGATAACACAAGGTGTGATCACCTCCCAGATAAAACTACCCAACTGCCTGAGTACCACCGAAAGCGGGACTTTCACGACGTGATTACCGTTGACACGAATGTCGTCGTGATCACACACACACACACGCACACACACACACACATACATCGCCTGTGAGGCGGTGTGTGTGTGTGTGTGTGTGTGTGTGTGGGAGGGGGGGGTGGTCGCTGTGGAAATACCTGCGCAAGATATACGGTTCTACACTGAGCGTCAGCAGTTTTACCCCTATTACACAATTTGCAGACTTTCCCCATTCCAGAATTGCCCTACCAATTTACTGCCAATCATAACGTTTGATGCCGGCAAAACGAGCGTTGTAATGTAAACAAAACTGAACTTCCCTCTGGAATTTCTTTAATCGATTTTGAAAATGGTTATATTTTGCTTGTTAATGTACTTGTCATGGTAACATGGTGATGGGAGTGGAAAACGGTGCGCTCTCTCTCTCTCTCTCTCTCTCTCTCTCTCTCTCTCTCTCTCTCTCTCTCTCTCTCCCAGCGCATCCACGGAATTCTCTCCCCTCGTGAACCCGACCTCTGACCCACAATTACCAAAATAAAACTTTTTTTCTCGCCCCCCTGTTTATGGTACGTGATATTTTTTTCAATCATGGGAATCTCTTCATCTATAACTCGGGGATAGCAGACACGAAGATAGCACAAGATTAGCAGACCACAGATAACAGGTACAGAAGTTAGCAAATGATAGCAGACCAGAGATAACAGGAATCGAGAGACGATAAGAGAGGTAACAGAATCACGTACAGAATCATTACGACGTTATCCATTTCCCCTGAGCTATGTACTTCAAGCCACACCACACCACCACCACACCACACCACCACAGCTCGGGCTGGCCGGCCGCCACAAGGCAGTGGCCTTCACTCTCAGGTTACCGCCAGCGTCGTCAATGCCTTATATTTGTGGTCACACACACACACACACACACACACACACACACACACACAAACACAACACACACACACACACACACACACACAAACACAACACACACACACACACACACACACACACACACACGGTGGCTCCAGCCTATAATAAATCATTTTTCCTTCGCGGGTCGTAACTCACACGATGCAGAACTCAGCCAATGTGACGTTATGCAGTGATGGTGGAAGCCGCCTTTTTTTCGAGGGACCAGAGTACTCATGGTTACTGACACCCTCTCCAAACGAGGCGGGATGTCTTAAGTGGAGTACCTCAAGGTTCAGTGATAGGACCGCTGTTATTTCTAATCTGCACAAACCCCCCCAGGGAACTTGCATGGAGACACGAGTTCGACGGAATAGATCAACGGCTAAAAATGAAATCTCGACCCCAAACGCGTGTGGAAGGACGGGAAGACCAGGGAAGGTGGAGACCACCAATTACGTTTCGAATATCACAAGCAAGAAGAACCGACCAGTGAAAGGGACTTTAGGAGGTGAAACAATGCCTGTCACACACACACACACACACACACACACACACACACACACACATACACACACACACGCACACAACCTCATTAGAAAGGCCAACTCACAACCAATACGCCGAGACATCTCCCTCACAACGTGACCCTGGTGATGTACTGCAACCACTGAGGTCACCCCACCTCTCCCTGGACACAATTGTGCACTCCGCTTTATCCTCCTCTGCACCACCGTCAGCAGGGCTGGGTGGCACAACACACACACACACACACACACACACACACACACACACACACACACATACACACACACACACACACACACACACACAGACCGACGCTCTCGCGATGAAAGTCAATCCTTACCAGAGTAATTCATTTGATGTTTACGTAAGGAAAAAAGAGTAATAACTCGAGAGAGAGAGAGAGAGAGAGAGAGAGAGAGAGAGAGAGAGAGAGAGAGAGAGAGAGAGAGAGAGAGAGTGGGGAGGAGAGGGACACATTCAGCTAGTCTCTATCCGCCAGTGTCACCACGAAAGCCGAGCCCGCACCATCTCCTGACACTCGAGACTGTGTCTTCCCCGAACGCTCAGTTTTTCGTCGCCGCCAAAACGCGCGAAATGTGAGGCCGGGTCTTTCCCCCCTGCAGCCCCCCCCTCCCCTCACCCTCTCCCCTCCCCCTTCTCCGCCTTGGTCGGTTCGCTGGGTCTGTCTGCCGGGCATGTGTGTGATTTTACCAACATCCCACCATCTCTCCTACGGCCCGACCTAACCTGACCTGACCTCTCAACACAGTTCGTTAATCCACTACCTAACACGGTGTCCCGCACGATGACTAACCCCCTGGGCACGACAATTCGACCCTTGAGCACGACTGCATGACGCAAGGGTACGAAGGCGCGCGTCCCTGAGTCTGGCACGTCAGGATCAGGTCAACTGACCAGTTCATGTCAATCATGGGTCGTACCGTCGCGCTCAAAAGGATCGTACCGTCGCGTTCAAAGGGGTCGCACCGTCGTGTTCATGGGATCGCACCGTCGTGTTCAAGGTACAAAAAAAAAATAAATGATCACCCAATCGTCAATCACAACTTGGAAAACCCTTCGCTTCACCATCGACACAGACTCACCCACGCTCTATATATGTTCTGTCATACTGATGATTGTGTATCCAGACTCCGCCATCTTGGGAGACGTGTCGTGGCATCCTATCAGAGTCGCGTTGGAAATCAATTTCATGGAAATCAATCTCGGAGGGACGCGGGTCACAAGCCCCGTGCATTCATCGGTACAGATGTCGAAGCACGTCTCTCACCCTAACCCTCCCCTCCATGAGGCTGTGAGGTTCTGTCACTCATAACCCCACTGTGTTACAGCATCTCAGGTGACAACCCGTACACTCTGTTCCTACCCCCTCGGCCATACCCTCACACACAATGTTGCAACACCTCAGTCCTAACCTCATACTGTTACGACCCCTCAGTCATAACCTCATACAATTACAATCCCCCGAGTCGTAACCCTAAACTGTTACAGCTCCTCAGTCATAACTTCAAACAGTTACAACCCCAAAATCATAACCCTAAACTGTTAAAGCCCTCTCAACCATACCCTTACACATCGTTACAACCCCTGGTTATAATCCAAAGCTATTAAAACCTTTCAGCCATAACCCCCACGCTTGTCACAGCCGTCATAACCTCACACACACACTCTTACAAGCCGCCAACCCAACCCTCACAACCGCCCCCCCCCCCCTTATTCATTACCTAACAGATACAACCCTTCAGTCATAACACCACACAGTTACAACCTCCACTGCTCCGTGTCTTTAAACTCTTCTGCCAGAGGTTATCGCCCTGTCACTTAATACCCGACCAGCCGTGTTCTCCGTCATGAATGTGGCCACAGTTGACACAGATCATGACTCTATTCCCCGCAGATCAATCTGAGGTACGACGGTACGACCCTTGAGCACGACGGCACGACCCTTGAGCACGACGGTACGACCCCTGGCCACGACGGTACGACAACTGGACATGATATCTTAACCTCTGATCCTTTCAGAGGGAATCGCACCTAAAGGCATCTGGGAGAGATGATGAACGCACTAAAGAGTGCTCACTCCTCGAACATCATCACAAACCAAATATAACACATATATGGAACTGATGCCATCAAGCACCAGAAGGAGTTTTTAGCACCTTCAACGCACGTTAGGACCACCCCCTCCTCCTTCTCGCTCTCGCTCTCTCTCTCTCTCTCTCTCTCTCTCTCTCTCTCTCTCTCTCTCTCTCTCTCACCTGCAGTGGCCGAGTCAGCAGGGTTCCCCTGGCAAGGGGAGGTGAAGGGAAGTTGTGTGTCCGTTCTGGTGTGTTTTTAAAGTGACAATCAAGTGGACATGAGGGTCCTTGAGGGCCATGGAGTGTAGCGCCGTACGGCCGGGCACGCGACCACGAGAAGGGGAGGAGAACCCCCCGCAGGGAAGGGGGTTTCACGTGGAGAGGCCGATGAAAAGAGGTCTGCTGGCTGGAGAGGCAAACACTGCAGTCTGGAGTGGCGATCTATACACGAGGAAAACGTACGAGTGAGTGAGAGAGAGAGAGACAGAAACGAGAAGGTCGAGTTTCCCAGAAGAGGAGGAATGAGTACAGCGGAGGGAAGGCGAGTCTTCTGTGGCATGATGGTGAGGCCCCTGGGCTTGATGGGTGAGTCCAAAGACCATACCATCGTACCAAAGGTCGTATCTTCGTGCTCAAGGGGTCATACAGCACTAAAGGGTCGTACCGTCGTGCTCAAAGGTCATACAGTACTGTCTAGGGTCGTACCGTCGTGCTCAAGGGCCAGACACTCCTACTGAAGGGTCGCACCGTCGAGCTTGAGGGCCACACCCTCCTGCTTCAGGTCGTCGTGCTCAAGGGTCGTACCCCCGTACACAATGGGTTGTATGATCATGCCAAAGGGGCTATATTTCCCCCTCCTCTTCGCAGAAAGCCTTCAACAAAGAACTTATATATATACAGTTTAGTTAAATTCAACCATATATTCCCCAAGGAAAAGTACAGGAATGTATGAATGCATGAATGAATCCTTCCCTACCAACACAAGGCGCTTCCGTTCGAGATAACGGTTCACTAAACCAACGTATGAACAGCGTGGTCTACGACATTGGTTCGGAACGTCAGCGAACGTATACCAGCATCCCCTTCGCGACGCGTCCTGACCACGTCAGGGATGTGTGCGCTAAACTCGACAAAGAACGTGTGTATAAAAATCGACAACCAAAGGGTACATGTAAAGTTGTAGGAAATGTAAAGTTGTAGGGAAAAAATGGCATAAACAAAAAAAATGTCTACATTAATTGATGATAACGTAAATTGTCACCAGACACTTTAAGAGAATCTAGGAAAAATACCAGAACATTCAGATGTGGGGGATGTGGGGAGGGGGTTGGGGGTCGTTGAAAAGGAGTGGTTCATCAGTCAGGGTCGTACTATGAGTGGCTCGTCAGCCTACGGTCGTACCGGAAAGCAGCGGCGTCGTCAACTGCCAGATGGTTCGGAAGCCGTCAAAACCGTCTAGGGCCACGTCCTCGACACTGTCGTGTTGTTGAATCTTGACTATTTCGTTCGCCTCTGCGCATAGTGAGGAGGGAGGAGGGGGCTTCGTTGCACCCCGGGCTGCATGAGGAGGGAGGGAGAGAGGGAGGAGCAGCAAGGGAGGGGGAGGGAGGGAGGGGCTTGGATTACTTTGAATGCCTGGTCTTCTTGGGCAGTTTAGGGTGGTTTCGTCTTCTCTCCTTCCCCGGGAGTGAACAGAGTAAATAATCTGGGGATCTGAGTGTTGGTCTGAGTGTGTGTGTGTTAAGGGTAAGTGGAGTGGAGAGTGTGTGCAGCGACTTACGAGGCTGATTGAGAGAAGTGTGTGAAAAGTGTAGGTTCTTAGTGCTCGGGTAGTATGCTGAGTGCGCAGTGTGTGTGTGTGTGTGTGTGTGTGTGTGTGTGTGTGTGTGTGTGTGTGTGTGTGTGTGTGGCTGAGTGTGTTGTTCAAGAGTCAAGCGTGATATGAGTGCGTGCTCTGAGTATGTGGAATGCCTGTTTTGCCAAGTCAGGCTTGACAAGTGACACTCTCTCTCTCTCTCTCTCTCTCTCTCTCTCTCTCTCTCTCTCTCTCTCTCTCTCTCTCACACACACACACACACACACACACACTCGCAGAAATCGCTCCACGTCTGGCCTAACAATTTCACAGCCGGCTTTCCCCATCCCTCTCTCCCTCCCTCCCTCTCCTGTTTCGCCTTCTCTATATTCCGCAAGAGGAACCACTTGTCCAGACGCGAATCTCCACCGCGCGTACAGGAATGGGTTAAGCGCAGACGGCATAAATACAGAAGATTAGACAGTCATATGATAGAAGACAGTCACACCGTAGACTGTATATGAAATTAACGCAGAAGGTAATCAAAAATGTAATCAAAGGAATCACTGAGACAAAAGAGTTACATTGCGGTCCGGATGAACCCAAATCCTGGCAGTTTAGAAAGTAATTCCCTGGATTCTTTAAAGTTCCATTTCACCAGAATATCAAGCTCCAGTCGCGCTTATCGTCATCACGCACGCTCACGCATACCACAGCATAGCATCACAGCACAGTACCACAGCATAGCACCACATCACAGCAGCACAGCATAGCACCAGAGCATAGCACCACAACACAGCATAGCCCTTAAAATACAAAATCCCAGTTTCAGAAATCTAAATGGGCTAAGCTGATACCTTACGACGCCTCATACCTAATTACGACCGACGGTAACTACCGACTCCCACGTATCTTAACAACTGTGTCACAGTCAGTATCCAAACAACAACGACGTCACTCTCTAACAACAACAACCACTCCTCCTCCTCGAGCCTCTGGTCGTAACCCATTTAATAACAATTCCAACCCTCTCTTAACCAAGCTAAGATCTTGAAAAAAAAGGAAACAAAAAAAGCAGTTTACCGTAAACATTCCAGGGAGCCAGTGTGTTCAGCCATGTCTCTCTACCAAATACCATACGGCCGACCAACACCAAATCCCGTATCAAAACACGAAAAAAATATCAACGCGAAAAGACAAGACCCCAACCGGATGGAGCAATTGTCTTGTCTCCTCGAAAAAGAGACACAAAAAAGGGGGAGTAAATATAAAGTCTCAGAGAATCAGACGGATATCGCAAATCTGTATCAAATCAAAGCAACAATACTGTGTAGGGCAGGGAGGGAGGGAGGGAGGGAAGGGGGGAGGGAGAAGGAAGGAGGGAGGGAGGGAGAGGGAGCGAGCCGTGGCTAGGCTCGCGTCCTCTACTTTGTGAATGGAGGAACCGCTGCCTCCGACCCACCCAACTCCCCTCCCTTGACTTGGGCTTCGGCTTCGCTTAAGATCTCCTTCCCTCCCTCCTCCCTCCTCCCTATCATCAACCGCCATGGATGGGCTTCACCCGCGATAAAACTCCGTCTATCAGTCTTATCTATCTATCCACTGTTATCAGAACCAAAACCCAACTTTTACGGGAGGGATGGACTTGAGGCAAATTCAACAACCCTAAAACTAGTTCATCCCAGTGATGGAATGCAAGCAAGAGATGTGTGCTTTGAATCTGTAAATATGTAATTTTCCATCGTCGTAGAAAATGGAGAACAGAAGCGCCAGGAGAGACTTACCACCAAGCCCAAGAGACGCAAGAGATGCGTCTGTACTGGTATCTAAAGCCGTTTTCAAGGCTTCCAAACGCGTCAGCTGGAGTGGTTGGTAGTCAGCTGACCTAAGAGGGGAGGTGGGGGGAAGGGGAGGGGGTAGAGGGAGGTTGGGGGGAGAGGAGGCGGTTGTTGGGGGGGGGGGGGGGAGGCAGAATGTGGGTGGGGTGGGGGGGTGGGAGAAGAAGGAAGGTCCCAGCTACCAATAATATCCCACAATCCTCAATCACCTATGTAACAATGAGTCTCGGTACAACGTATTATCTGTAGGATAACACGTAATAACTACCCTCTCTATTCTGGCATTACCACGAAGAAAAGAAAAGAAAAATAGAAGAAATGTGAAGGAAAAAATTTTTACTGTTACGCATCTGTCGTAAGGAGTTGGGGTTGGGGAGGTGGTTGTGATGGTGGGGGTGTGGTGGGGAAGATGGGGGGGAGGGGAGGGTGGGTGGAGTGAGTAGTAGCGGGAGGAACTGAGGGAGAAGCCACACAAGTGCGTAAGGTCAGGTTAGCTAAGACAAGGAGGAGAAGGAGGAGGGTTTTTAACTAGCATTTCTAACTCCCTGTGGACAAGGCGACCGGGGTGACCCACGTACTCTCCCTATACGGGCCATGTGAGGTCAGGTGTCGTGGGGGTGAGAACACACCATGGCCGGGGAGGAGGAGGAGGTGGGGGAGGAGGAGGAGGTGAGTGGGTGAGTGAGGGGGGGGATATGAACGCTACGATCACGCGACGGCAACAACGTGCGCCTCGGGGTACGTTCAGGGGGTTTTACTCGCATCTCTACTACGTCTACCGTCCGCATAGCATGCCTCCTCCATGCTATGTGAAGCATAGCACGCCTCCTCCATGCTATGTGAACCATAGCATGCCTCCTCCATGCTATGTGAACCATAGCATGCCTCCTCCATGCCATGTGAAGCATAGCACGCCTCCTCCATGCTATGTGAACCATAGCACGCCTCCTCCATGCTATGTGAACCATGGCACGCTTCCTCCATGCTATGTGAACCATAGCACGCCTCCTCCATGCTATGCGAACCATGACACGCCTCCATGCTATGTGAACCATGGCACGCCTCCTCCATGTTATGTGAAGTGTGGCACACCTCCTTCAGAGGATAACGACGTCAAAGCAAAGCCAACATCAGTCGTCCTGCCCACCATCAACCCCGCCTCCCACCTCCCTCCTGACTCACCAGAAGCTCTCCTTCCGCCAAGCTACTCTCGCTGTCACTCTGGACGACCAGGAGGAAATTAAGCAAGATGGAACACGTCGTCACCTGCCATCGGCGACTCCGGCCGAGGTACCGTCTCGACATTCCTCGTCGACTCGAGACACTTGCACTGGCAGCACCTCAACACGCCACACGACTCTCATTCTTCCCCAGCCTCACCCACGCCTCCTCCGTCCGGTCGACCTCCCCTTACCCACCACACAACAACAGGGGATACTTTAGTAGACGTAGAGAAATGGCATGCAAGATCATCCTCGCTCCCTCTATAGCTCGCTATCAAGAGGCCTTCAACACTCTGGTCCTCCCAACCCTCTCCCACCATCACCTGGACCTCACCCGACAGCTCGGAATGAAGCTAGTGCACCATCCCGCCACCGTCGCGACCGCCTCCGGAGATCACTCGTCCCCACGTTGCAGTTCAACACCACGACCACATCAAACCCATATGAACAAGTCAAGAACATTTGTTCATCCCCATCTCAATCAATGTGTGAACATCATCAATAAGTAGTAAATCATCATATCAACCATCAATAAATTTCCTTAATAAAACTGTTTAAGGGCCATTTCTATAACCCGTCTGTTTATTGTTGCAAGAACCTTCTCTGTACTTCTAAGCATTTATACATTTTACTGCAATTAATTCAATAAACCATTTATCATAATCAATACAGTAATATCATCAACATTCCTCCACACAGCGATATATCTCACAACATACTCGCTATACAATGTGGACTGTACCGCGCCAAATATATATGTTTCACAAATGCTTTGGCGAACGCACCCAAAACAACATTAATTCTACGAGACGATCCACAATACACTTATGCATCACATAGCTTAAATACACCTCGTTTATATATCCCCCCCCCCCAAAGCATCCACAGATACACACCACCTCTGAGATACATCCCTCCTCGAAAAGCACACTGACACACAGACATGTCCCTCCTCCTCCGGCACCTGCAAAACATATCGACCCACAGCCACATCTCTGCTCCAACAACTACCTACAAACCACACCACCATGACGGACATGTTAACTTTCAAGGGTTCCACAAGGCCTTTACTGTGGTCCCACGGAGACTCGAGGCACCATAAAACCTTTGACAAAGTAGACCACGTAAACACTCTGCAATTACCCATGTTTATGCATCATCGTAATCAGTTTAACGACGCAAGTAATGTCGCGTTTAACGACGTTAAGTAAATGTTGCGTTTAACGACGCGAATGATCTAGTGCTTGACGCTATCTGGGAGTACGATCGAATGCCATATAACGCGCAGGGGTTACGATCCTGTAGTACCAGTGCAGATGCGTCATTCCTTTTCGCAGGCAGTGCTCGGGTCTTGTATGGCTGGGTGTGTGTGTGTGTGTGTGTGTGTGTGTGTGTGTGTGTGTGTGTGCGCGAGATAATATCATGCCACACTTTCACACGGATACAGAACTGTACTGTAGTCGTAGTTTCAAAATACGTCAGTGATACAGCGACCTGGAAGGAGATGAGAGAGAGGAAGTATTCGGACAACCAGGACCCGAAAGGTTAATGACGGCAAGGTGGTTCCAGCACGGCACTTCCGGTGAAGTAGTTAGCTACTTCCGCCCAGGTACTTCCAGCCGTCGAGGTACTTCCGCCGAGGTAGTTCCAGCGAGGTACCTCAGCCGAGGAAGTACCTCTAGCCAGGTACTTCCCCTGAGGTAACCTTCCAGCCAGGTACTTCCGGAGAGACACTTCCGGGACGTCGGCTCTCGCTGGGGAATCTGCAAGATCATCTGCAAGGCTGACGCCACGCCTTCCAAAGCCACCACCAGCCTGACCTCACCTCTACGTGTGTGTGTGTGTGTGTGTGTGTGTGTGTGTGTGTGTGTGTCCTCTCCATGTAAACAAGCTCTCGTGCGCAGCTAAGCTCACTGCAGGCGTGACTGAGCTCATGCCAAGCTGAGCTTGCGTATGCGGGTGAATCTCGTCTCATGCGTAGCTGAGAGTAACTCTTGGCACAGCTGAGCTTTAACTCATGCGTGATCAGCTCGGCTGAAGAACGGCTCAGCTTAATCTCACGTGTAGCTGAGCTTACGTGTAGCTGAGCTTACGTGTAGCTGAGCTTACGTGTAGCTGAGCTTACCCCTCGCCTAACTGACCTGGTCTCATGTACGTGGCTGAACTTACTTCCCATGTACGTACACACCCACCCACACACACACACACACACACACACACACACACCTGGCCTGAACTGTCATCACACTTTTCATAACCATTTAACTCATCACAGAACATTTTACATTCAATTAACTTTCAAGAAAGGTCAGATCACTTCTTACCTCATCACGCTCAAGGCAATCAGATGTCGGAGCTTTCTAAGCATTAGCTAACAATAAGCTTTCAGACAAGTCAAATTCACTTCAAAGGGAGGTTGCCTCAGCAGTATTAAGGTACAGACCTTCACAAACGTACTAAATTTATTGAAAAAAACAATGAAAGTTTGGTCTGGCTAAACAATAGGACAGGAAATGGTAAATAAAAAAAAAATATCACAGACAGACATTTTCTTTAGGAAAAATTATATCGAAGGTGACTTTCCACTCGCGGTGTAAGCAAGTGCCAGGTGGAGTCCGGTAACACCACTCTCTCTCTCTCTCTCTCTCTCTCTCTCTCTCTCTCTCTCTCTCTCTCTCTCTCTCCACCACCATCACCACGGTACATCGCAAACAACACAGCGGTAATCACTACATCTATCTTTATTTACATTGGTGTTCATTGCTAGAGACGGGCTGTATACGCTCTCCCCCACAACCCCTTCCCCCCCCCCCACCCAACACTCAAGACGGCCAGGGAAGGGGGGGGGGAGGGAGGGATGAGGGGTTAAACCACTAACCGGCAACCACCCCCCCAAGGTCCTCACGAGCCAAAACAAACACCATCCTAACGAGTGTTATTTGCAAGAGATTTGGCCATGTGTTCACGGTGGCCACGGGAATGGAAGAAGGAGGGACATAAGGGATGCAGATATGGAACAAGCTGGACACAAGGGGCCCGGGGAATGGAACAAATGGGACACAAGGAACCCGGGATTGGAACACACAAAACGCAAGGGATCTGGGACAGAAAAGACCCAGAGAGGTCATCTTCGACGAGAAGTTATGTCTTCGTCAGATGAGGAAATAGAAACAAAACTCATTAAAAAAAAAAACTTCTCCCTTCAAGAGAAGGAGTCCATCCTCTCCCTGCTACCGAGCGCAGCGCAGCCTTTCAGAAAGCTATCGCGGGGGCGATGATAAATGAGTATACATCAAATGACAAGTCCCCAGTGGACGTCACTTGAAGGCAACCAACCCTAGCCATACCAAACCCCCCAATGACGAGGTCTTTCAAAAACAATTCTTTCTTTTTTTTTTAAAGGTACCACACCAGCCAGGACTTCACCCCCCTGAGGACCTCCAGCAACTCCACTACCACCACGAGAACATAACACGAGGCTTTGACACACACACACACACACACACACACACACACACGGGCATCACCGCAACAACTTCAATTCCCTCGAGACCTTTAATAAATCCATCACCAATGTGGAAACTTGGACCTGTGAGCCTTGAGGGGGACAAGCCCAAGCTGACTCCACTCCAGAACCCGTAAAGTGTGACTAAGACAAGACACCCGTTTATCCAGTTCCTGTTATTGATATTTCTTATATCCATGTTGATACTGTCTTAAAGTTTGCTTTTTTTTTTCGTATATCTCTCTCCCCCGACACTATATACGTTTTCTAAGCGCAATGCACCACGTCTTATGGGGACAACGTAGAAGATACTTTCGTTACGAAAGAAAGCGTAATTCATCTCTCCCTCACACTGGTGTTATGTGGGTCTGCCAAAAACGACTGTCAACGCGCCCTCAGATCCCCTTACTCCTCCTTCATCCCGAATGACCAACCTAACTAACCTCCATGTCCAACCTCCTTCCTACTGGTCTTCACGTACCCTTTTGAGTGACGGTGGCGATCGGTGTGACCACACACCCCCACCTCACCCAATTCGACTTCCCGGCCAGACGACACCATTAGCCTCCAGGGGAAAGAGACAGATCTCTCCGCCCACCTCTCTTGATGCCGAGGGCGATGGATCTTCCGACACCAATGCAATAAATGAGCTACACAACTTTCTCGAGCGCCTGTCGCACAGTCTGGGTACAGAGGATGAAGGAGGGAGGGAAGGAAGGAAGGGAGGGAGCGTTTTTTATAACCCGAGTATTATAGGCTGCTAAACAGTCCGTATTCGCTTCGTTCATGCACACTCACGTACCTCCACTATCCGAGCTCCTTCTCTCTTCTCTCCCCGCCCCGCACCCACTACCACCTTAGCACAAGATGGGGGGGGGAGAACATGACTCAATTAGATCGTTACGTATTTGCTTATAAGCATGAAGAACGAGATGGTCTTCAGCCGGGGTTCCTATCTCATGTATCTAGTTACGTATGATGACGCACCACACAGCCATCAACAGGTAGTCATTGGCGCCAAAATCCACTCGCGGAAAAACATATACAGCGCATCAATCCCTTCAGTTCAAACCCCAACACTCTGTATGTACACACAGAGGTACGATAGTGAACGCGGTGGTGTACATATGCCTTCGTACACGAACGTGCCTCGGTGCTGGGTTGTCGTGCTTAGCGAGCAAAGCAGGATTTTAAGATGCAATCCCTTTTTTGTCGTTTCAGTCTGTTTCAGATTTCATGGCTAATCTTAAGAAACGTCAACACGCCTCATATTTCGAAGACATTAAATAAGACTATATATATATATATATATATATATATATATATATATATATATATATATATATATATATATATATATATGAAGACTTAAACGTATGAACGACTTCTGCATGCACTGCAGCGAAACCGTATCATATATTTCGACAAATTCGTATTTGTTCGAACGTCAGAGGTCTGTTCAGCGTCCAGCAAAGAGCACGTGACCTGGCAAGCAGCAGTTGATGCATGCACGAAAACACTTCTGCCTTTGGAGCATGACTAGCCAAACGGCCGCTCATGTTTACGCAAATATGCTCTACACGTTACACGGGAAAATGTTAGTGTAACTAATTCTCCGCCGAGAGATTTCTCCAACATAAGCTCACTAAAATCCATCGCTCAAAATATCTTTTTAATATCTATAATTTGTAAGGAAAATCATCACTGTATGTATATATATATATACATATATTTTACATTTGATCGCCGTTTCCCGCATCAGCGAGGTAAAGCACACCTTATTTTCTTCTCTTGTTGATTAAATCCACAAGAAATACCAACGGTCTTTATCAACTTCTAAAAACCTTTGGTTTCCTCCTGAAAACGCCTCAGTTACCCACACACCCCCGCCTAAACCTCTCCCTCGTACACTTGTTTGAGCGATTCATTCACTGCTTCCCCTGTCCGTTATAATTATGTTAACTACAAGTATAAACCTCATCTGCACACCCTGTTGTGTGGTCTACTCATTCACAAAAGCAGGAAGGGTACGAGCCTGGAGCACGAGGGACGACCCTTGGGCACGACGGTACGACCCTTGAGCACGACGGTACGACTTGAGCACGACGGTACGACTATGTGGAGCACGACGGTACGAACCCTCAACGTACGACGGCACGGCTCTTGGGTACGATTGGTCTGGCCTTTGACCTAATCCACAAAGATCGAGTCAAAGGTAAAAGCAGTTATGAGGGTCGTGCGGTCGCGCTCGAAGATCGCACCGTCGTACTGAAGCCGTCGTGCTTACGGGAACGTACTGCCGTCATGACTCAGGACGTACCGTCGAAGTCTGAACCATCGCTCCGTCGTGCTCAAGGAATCGAACCGTCGCAATCTTGCTCGGGGATCGAACCACAGTGCTCAAGCAAGAATCACAACCGTCGCGCTCGCCCGAGGGATTCCATCACCCACACTTCCCTACACTCCTTATATTACTCAGCCGCCTTGTGTATGTGTATGTGTGTGTGTGTCTGTGTCTCTGGCCCTGAATCCGATCTCCTTCATCAAGGGCATCCAAGGGAACAGGGACCGTAAATAAGCAGGCTGGGCTGAGCACTTGCGCATCTCTATATCTAGAATGCTAATTATACTGTCAGATTGCCTTGTTAACATTACACGAAACATTAATCTGTTCAGTTGTTAAGTGTTATTATGGTAATACATTAGACTTTATAATAGCGATCGTATCTTTGAATGTAAACTTGATGTTTTCATTGGAGGGACTACGAACCTCCTCAGCGCACACCAGTCCTGGCTCACCTCGGGAGGAGCGAACCCAGTATGGACAAACTGGTTATGCAAGAGTGAGATAAACTGCCGAAATAAATCACGTACAACTGGGAGTTTTTAACCTAATACGATACAGAAGAATGGAAATGAATTCAAAGAGCGTAATTAACACTGGTGTATTAACGCGGCTGTTTTGAGACATTGGAATACATCAGAAACTCACAGAGGAGTGTGGGGGTAAAAGCGGAGACATACACACGTTCAAAAAGACATACACTTGGGAACTTTTTGTGAACTATGGAGGCGCAAAATAATGTCAGTCGTGGATCTGAAGTGAAATATTAATCACGCGTTCTTAAACTTATCTGCACTGCTTTTTCCAACTACTGTACACGGTTAATCATTCTATATGTTAACAATCCTCTGAAGGAAGAGAAGAGAGCTTCGCCTCATCAGAGGGCAAAACGTTTCCCCATGAGCTTATCATCATTTAATATGATATGAGGGAAACCAGACGAATCTGGTCATAAGTAACTGGTAATATTGTAATCATAGATTCGGATAATACTGGTTTTCTGTATTACATCACTTTTTGGCCATCCGTTTTCTAATGTTGTCTATATTCTCTCAAATTATTAGTTTTTCGTCTTGGTAGCTCTCCTATGCACTCTTTCAATTCCCTCTGTATAAACTGCAAATACTTTATTGGTAAAAGAACAATTTCTATTTCTGATATAGTTCTGTTTAGTCTGAATGACCACAAACATCGTTAACAAAGCATGTAATCCTTTCACACAACCCCCAAACACTCCGTTCACATAAATACCCTCCTCCAACACGAGAGGTTCAAATATTTACCCGGACAAGAATAAACACCCAGTTTTCACTCGTTTACCTCGAATTCTCACGCCTTCATTTGCAGCAGAATTCAACCCTTTAAGTCGCATGTGGTCTCATCTACCTCACTCATGAGGAATGATTCGCAACGGATGAATCGGTGACCGAATGCCTCGCCGTTATCAGAATAAAAAAACGCAATACAAATTTAACTTTTAGAAATATGAAAATAAGAAAATAAGGAGAAAGTACTTCATGTCAGAAGCTTTAAATGATTCGTTAGACTAACAACGAGTCTTAATGAACAGTACTATGAATACTCCACCAATATTCATGTTTCTCCTTCTCCACACTTACATTTTTAACTATCAGACTGCCTGTCTCTATAACATTTGTTTACTGGTCTCTAAATACCTCCGATATTTCGCGTCTACTGAATTTTTTATGTCTTTATATGCAGTCTCGTTTCCCTTGCGTACCTCTACGATATTTTAGCATCATTCCTCGCGTGCCGTACAACTTTGTCTACAGGTACTGTGCCCATTTATTTAAAGCCTCGGCGACTTACCTAACCTTACTTAACAATGCGCTGATGGCTTCCGCTAACAAAGGAACGGGACAAAAATTCCTGACCCATGAGACGCCGACACCCCACACACACCCTGCGGTAGTGACGTCACTCAAACTGAGCCAATCAGCTCTAGCCCCACTAGAATTCAGACAATCCTATGCATAATACTAAAACATAAATGGAAATACAAAATCATACTACTGAAATGCATCTACGATCATTACTGCTCTTCATACTAGGTTGAATATCCAACCACTGAATAAGTATATCAACAATGCATCAACATAAATATGATAATAAATGTCTTACATGAAAAGAATCATACAACAAATTCACGTGAAAATCTCATTACCTGTAGAAATGCTTCTTGCAGTCTCTGTATTATTTCCCCTAACAATTGCAAGACAGGATTTTCGTTAACACAGGTGCAACAAGTGTCCCTTACCTTGAGCAGGTGTCCGGTGAGGCACGACAGCAAGACCTAACGGCAGTTTCTTCTTCTTCATTACACAACGCCCTGTCCGTCCGATGTTTTCTGTCCATGAATAATCTCTTGTCAAGGTCGCACCAAGCAAATAAATACTTCCTTTCATCCGAAACCTTACACATAAAGGCAACCCCAGCAGGAGTCGTCTTTTTGTGCGTGACATACCATGAGCGTCACTTCGTCACACGCGCTGCCATTTAAAGAGAAATGTGGTAATTAAAATTGAGTCTTGTTTCCGTTTCTTTTCAAATAATCCTTAATATTTATGTATTAATGATTAAAAATCTTATCTAATACCTTAATATTAAATTTACTTTATAATTATGATTCTAAAATCTAATCATATCATTAAATTACACGAATTTATTGAAATCAAAATTAATGTTTTTCATATTACATAAATAGGAAATAAATACACTACAATGGCTTCCTAATGTTTAAAAAACTTAAATACCTGGAGGAAAACAATGTTTCGTAAAACTTTAAAGGCCAAACTCTCTCTTTTACTCTCTTTCTTCTCTATTAACGTAATTTCGTACAATTTTCGTGAAAGATAAGAGAGGAGGCAGGCAGTACAAGGCTCCTAAAACTCTTACGTCACGATTTGGCGCGTATCGTATCAACTTTGAAATCCACGATTTTCTACTTTTTAAAACTTTGATCCATACGTCTTTTTGCGTACACACACACACACACACACACACACACACACACACATACATATATATATATATATATATATATATATATATATATATATATATATATATATATATACTGGCTTAGTTCGGTAGCAATATGCATTATGAGTGTTTGTGGTCTTAGAACTATCTGCAGCACCTAAAAGTGTAGAAAAAAATCAGTTGGGTAAGTCGAAGTAGCTTGAACGAACAACCAACAGTTCGATCGCTGTGTTTCGAGCGCTTCGAGCCCCACAGTTTTCATTTGGCTTATGGCCAGTTTACCGCTTATTGTCAACGGTTCTGTCAATGTAAGTTCTGACATTATCTTACGTGAGTTTTGCTTCGCTCAGGACGCATGCGCAGTAATACATTATGTGTATTAATCAGTTACTCTTTTACGCTGTGTGTGTGTGTGTGTGTGTGTGTGTGTGTGTGTTGTTAGTGATTCTCTTCCCAGCCGAGAATACAGTCGCTAAAGAGCAGGAAGGGATCGAATCTTTCAGAAAGCAGAATTGAACAGCTTACTAAACACTTAGCAGACGAAGGTATAGGATCGAACTGCTCACATGAGGTCGGTAAACGGCAATACAGGATCGAACCGCTCGCCAAACAGTCAGCAGACGGCGATAGAGGATCAATCCGATCGCAAAGCAGTCGGTGGACGGCGGGAGAAAAGCGAACCGCGCACGAAACAAAGAGCCTTTTGTTCGTACATGAAACTATGGCTATGACAAGCTTAGATGACGTTGCATTATGGCCATGGAAGTAATGACTGCAGGCGCACAGAAGACATGCACAAGCAATGGTATCTTACTATAAAAGTGATGTAGCGTCCAGTCAGCCACAATAGACCACAACCCGGGAAAAAAAATTTATCCAAAGGTTTGTATAATAACGTCTCCTCCCTTTTTAATTGCCTTGAACGGTCGACTTGTCAGGTGACATTTTTTTTTTTTATTGATACAGGGAAGATGTTCTTTAAACGGGATGAAGAGCAAGACTTGGATCAAAAATAGGAGCAGAAAAATGACGAATCATTAGGAGGAGGAACCTCATCCTTGGTGTCTGATGCGACCACGATGGGCATGTGAGATACGTATGTCTGGTCAGGCACGAGTGGGTGGCTAGCTGCACGGATGGTCGGATACGTGGATGGTCGGATACGTGGATGGTCGGATACGTGGATGGTCGGATGCGTGGATGGTGGAATGTGGATGGTCGGATACGTGGATGGTCGGATGCGTGGATGGTGGGATATGTGGATGGTCGGATACTGGATGGTCGGATACGTAGATGGTCGGACACGTGGATGGATGAATGCAAGGCTGCATGGATGTACGAATGGAGGGACGCATAGATAAAATGACGCTTAGATGGACGAACACGTGAATGAACGGAACCACGAACGAATGGGGGGATAGACACAGGGGATGGCTAGCCACACCAAGATGGAGGATAGAAGCATGAGCGGAAGAGCATGTGGATAGGTGTGACTCAGTTCAGAGCAAGATGAAGTGACCACATCCGTATTTCTGCTTCCCCTACAATACTGGGCAACAGCAGTCCTAACGTACAATACTGAGCAGCAGATTTCTGCTTCCCGATAACAATTCTGAGTCAAAAAGCTTTAATCTGCAGTCACTAACAACGTAACTAACACATGAATGAGATCTCGTTGGAATTCACATCGTTTCCCTAGCACACACACACACACACACACACACACACACACACACGCCGTTATAATGACAAAAAAACATAAGAAACTCGTTGCATTTTATGCCCCCAGACAACAAATGATTCAGGGGTCGGACAAAACGAACCATGATGAACGAGACGTGTCGAACCAGCCGGAAGTATTATGGAGACTAAGTTTCCTTATAGCCTTGAAGACAATACCGTACGCCTCACAAACACTCCGAAACGACCTTCGGATCGACTGAACCTTTCGTTGTACCTCTACACTATAATCTTACACCACTATCACCCAGCCATCCCGCTCCATGACACCACTTCCGACGTAATTCGCTCACGCTGTAAAAAGAGAGAGAGAGGGAGAGAAGCTACGAGGTTCGAGATTTCTATATTTCGAATCCTGGGCTCCTCCATCAGCAAGGAAATGAAGACGTTGTCGACCTGGGCCTGAGCTCTGAATATATATTTCTCTCCCCCCCCCCCTTCCCGTCCCCCCTCCCAGCAGGCTCTTTGAATCAGATATATCTTGAACGCGGAAGGAACGAGTGTGGGAAAGAGAGAGTTCTCGATGCGTACAGGCGTGGAAGACCATCAATGTCCAACACTACGAAATACTGACATAAAAAAAGAAAAAAAGAGAGAAAATAAGGCTTCTACTTCGGAGTATATTTCCTCAAAGGTCACAAGTTGCTGGAGTTGATTTGATGGTTGGCGAAAGACGCGGCGAATTTATTGGGAGATGGTTCCCATCCTCTGGGGAGGTGGTGGGGAAGAGGAAGATACACAGTGTGTGCCAGTAGGTTCAGGGGATCGAACCTCAGTGAGTCAGTTACATAGTAACTTAGTGACACATTAAGATAAATGTTTGCTAAGACTTGGCAACAATGAATGAATCATTCAAAAACTGACAAAGTAAGTGAAGTGTTTATAAAGTTTAATTAGCAATGTTTGAATTATATATGATAAGTTATAAGTGAACTATTTACGGTAAACGAAGTTAAGATAGTTTATAAAATGATGTGAGGTGGAACATTACTGTGGATGAGATGTTTACACACATTTTGTAATGTTCGTTAGACATTATTTCTGAGATCACTGATTTTGCAACAGTCACGTGCGTAGTGTTGCAAGTTGTGAGAGCAAAATTGCTGGCGAGAAAAAAAAAGAAGATACGTTCGGTCTGTTCAATATCAAGAGGAGAGCCAAACTCTCATGAGTAGCTGGGACCCTGACCAAGACGATCACAAGAAAGAATCTAATCTTGTTTCTCTCTCTCTCTCTCTCTCTCTCTCTCTCTCACACACACACACACACACACACACACACACACACACCTTCACAGCCCAGTGGTTTAACGACGTGTTGATCATCCTCATCAAAACTCATTTCCTTTACTGATCTTAATACTGGGACGAGCCAGGATGATGTGACCAGACGTACACCATACACCAGAGCCACAGGTCAGGCAGGGAGAATGATAAAAACTTGGATACAGCAACATCAGAGATGGGACAGGTCACTCATACAACAATATACAACAAAGGCATGAGACGAGTGGAAGAGGACACCCATACACTATACCTAAGACCTCTGGAAGTGGAGGCATTTATACGCCATACACAAGTGGTCTGGAACAAGAGGCATTATACGCCATACACCAGTGCTCTGGAACAAGAGGCATTTATACGCCATACACCAGTGCTCTGGAACAAGAGGCATTTATACGCCATACACCAGTGCTCTGGAACAAGAGGCATTATACGCCATACACCAGTGCTCTGGAACAAGAGGCATTTATACGCCATACACCAGTGCTCTGGAACAAGAGGCATTATACGCCATACACCAGTGCTCTGGAACAAGAGGCATTTATACGCCATACACCAGAGGTTTGGGGCGGGGTAATATATACCTATACAGCGTGGGACGGGACTGGGAGTAATTCATCAGTATGGATCACCAAGACATCTCAGCAGGAGGCGCCTCCACGTCCCTCCCTCCTAGGGCAAGGGAGGGAGGGAGGGGAGGGTTCTGAGGGACCCCAGACGTCGACAGGATTAAAACAAGCGGTGGGTCACCAGGTGGAGGAGGTGGAGGAGGGTCTGGGTGGAGGCTATGTCACTCTAGGGTGGTGTGGAGAGGTGTGGGAAAGCGGAGGTGTGGACGTATGGCTGGAAGGGAAGGAAGATACAAGTGGCGTGGTCAGCTATGATGAGAGGAAAGAATATGGAAAAGATCATACGAAGATACGAGAGTAGATGATACTGAAATGAATGGAAGACGTAAGAAGCTGTGTTAAAGATGGGTGGAAAGTAAGAGAACAAGGGTTGAGAATAGTGAAGACGAAGCGGAGGAACAGGTTGTAATACAGGAAGAAAACTGTGTTGACTTAAAGAAGCTGGAGATAAACACAGTAAGACACAGTAGTGGGGAACCAGATCTTTATGATCACGTGATTAGACCATCGTATAAAATGAAATCAGTACAACGAACGATACCAAATATAGAAAGAAATGGGGGTCAGACATCTAGATATGAGAACCAATAGGAAGAATTCAGGGTAGAGAGAGAGAGAGAGAGAGAGGAGAAAGACGAGAGGAGTAGGAAAAGAAGGAGGAGGAGGAGGAGGAGGAGGAGGAGAAGGAGGAGGAGGAGGAGGAGGAGGGAGATTTAAGAGTCGTCCTACATCAGAGCAGATAATCGCCGGTGGGATCCGACGCGGTTCTGCACCCTGGCATACAGAGCTGGTAGATCGCCTCACCTTCATTAATTGTAAAGGAGAGGCTTGCTAGGTGGTGTCCAAGGCATTGGGGCCGAGTCCTTCCTTACATACACACATCGTCCACGCTATTGGCTCCCATCCTCACTGTTCATCTTACAGCTATTTCTCATCACGATCCCCCGCCCATGTCAGAATATTTCGGCTGGGGAGGGCGTCATTAGCGTGCCCGCCAGTGCGGTAAACTTCACAAGCGAGCGATTCTTAGTGGTAAATGGTGATTAGGGAAGCGATAGATGCATCCTACGTATTTCCTATGGTTCTTTATTATTGATGTGTCCTCTTTATTGGTTATCTGTGAGGTGGACTGTCACGCGTGCGTAACGCCAGCTTAACTCTGGGCTAAGTCAAGGTAGGGAGAGATACGAAGAAGACTGTAAATAAACCAGTTTGGTGGTGCGTTCGAAGTCGAGGACCACGATGTGGCAAGAGCGGGTTGCGGGTTGGTGGCTTGGCTGGCCAGAGTGTGTACAGCGCCGCCAAGTGACAGGTTGGAGAAATAACCCGAATCTCGTTTTCATTATTCTTAGTGTCGTGCAAACCCCTTAACTATAAAACATTCGTAAAGCTTTCTCAACTGGACTGAAATACCACGAGAGTATTATACATATATATATTTTTTCAGTTACCCTTGCCCCTTGGATGTATGGCTCGATCATCATCCAGCGTATATCTATGTCCATTTAGAAGATTGTATACACACACACACACACGGTTAGCCACCAGAGTAAATATTGACAGCCAAATGCAACAAATCATATAGTCAATGATTGTGATGAAACACAGCTTAAACGTAATGTACCAATACGCTAAAGCTTAATCTATATATATATCTATATTCCTCATAGCTATATATCTAACTCCTTATATTATCCGATATTTAATCTAGGTATCAAAGGTATCCAGACGGTCTCAAACCTGACCCCATGGACTGGGGCGGAGAATGGGGGGGTGGGTTGGCTGGCTGGTGGGTGGGTTGTGGGGGAGGAGACGGGTGGGGTGGGGGTGGGGGGAGTGGGAGGAGAGGGGGTTAAAGGAGAAGTGGGAGGGGTAAAGGAGGCGGGGGTTGAGGTCATATGACCCTAATTTGGCGGAATAAGTTTTGTAAAAACAAAAATCCCACATCCAGATTGTTATACGAGCCGCCAATATAATGATTTTTTTTTTTAATATAACGCAAAAAGGATTAATATTAATCATCTGTAGTTACTGAAATTAAAAAGGCATAGGGGGAAAAATATGTTGCAGCGATCGAATATGAAATAATATAATATATGCGAGTGAGTGGAGCAGGTTGTGGAGCTGAGGTGGGGGTGCGAAAGGTTAATCCTCCACGCTGGCGGGTGGGTTGTGTGGGGGGGACAGTGGAATGTCTCGCTGCTGACGACGGCAGTCTGATTCACTCAGTACCTACCTACCGCCTCTATTTACTGGTGTAAACTCTCGTAAATCCTTATCATAAACTTATTTGTTAAGTGATTTGTAGATTTTCGTGCAGTAATTCAAAGTGGGAGATCATTCATGAATTGATAAAGTAGGTTTATGGAGTTACCTTTTCTTGTTCATAGAAAACGTACTTTTCATGACATAAGAGAAAACGAAAAATGACGTACCCCCAACTATACTAATTTGGCATACGGATCGAGCATATTTTCCTCCAATTAGCATTTGTACTTCATTACATAGTCAGTCCTATAATATCAAATAATTATAGCCTTACGAAAGTAATGCAATCTAAGAAAAGTTCGTCTTATATAAAGATTTTCTTCTTGAGAATGACGTAAAATAATGATACTAATATAATCAGAACAACTTTCGCATAAAGCAGTTCGAGAACATTATTATCTACCTCCACTGACACAGGATACAAGACATAAGTACTGTGTAATGTCTAAGATGAACTGGAAAATGAACTTTTCTTAATCATGACATTCATAAAGGAAATCTTTCAATGGAATACTGATTAAGAAAAAGACTCTCTCTGTCCCATGTATTCCTATGTAGCACGTCATTTCCAAAGCCTAACCTGCCTTCCCCATGGGGTTACAGTCACCCCCTTCCCCCCATTTCTCTTACCGACTGCTCATTACTCACAAGTGAGTAACCAGAGCCAGTTGCCAAGCCTAGGATCGAAGCCTAGAATCAACAACTTCACCAGTTGCCAAGCCTAGGATCGAAGCCGAGGATCCACAACTTCACAATCTCTCTTTAATTTCGACACGCCTGGCAACTCTCCCTTGTGCTACAAGAAGACCACACTAATCAGACCGAGGAAAATCATTGCGTATGGCGTATTACACGTGTCTTTCAGGTTCTTTGGATTACATGACTCAGTAACATATATGTACGTCATATATGTTGTCTTGCGCCGTTATAAAGTGGTATAGCAACTATAGGAATCATGCTAACTTCATATCCTAGTTGTACAGTATAGTGTTACGAGTTTACCACACACCAAATGCTCTGCCTAACTTGCTTTACATCAGACATTCGTGTTACTGTCTTAAATTTAAAAACAGCAACAAACAACATTGCATTGTACCTCTTACAGCTTTTAAAAATCATAACAAGAAAAACATGATAATGAAATTGGTATCTTTATAGTTAATGCCCCACGGAAGTTACGAAATTTTGAGTTACATGCAAGTTAGTAGATCTATCATTTATCTGTGGGGCGGAAACTACAATATTACCACGATAATAACACAATAATAATGATAATGACAACAGTAATAACAACAATCTCCAGCAGAGACATTAACATTAGACTGTGATCAGTACTTCTCTATGTACACACCATAAAATCTTTCCTCAGTAATGATAACCTATAACTTGTCTCCGAAGGAATATAACCATCTCATTTTACCCATTACAACATCTCCAGTGTCCACTACTTATACCGAATAGCTGTTGTATCTATGTAGCCCTATACTGAGTCGCAACACCCACAATATATCACAAAAAAACACTAATGTACACCAACGAACCGAACTATCATTTAATATTACTCTGGCTTCAGAGACAAATTGTTATTGGAGAAATTTTTATGCTATTTCTGATCTTTTGTTGAAGCCCTCAGTGTTATGGGTGTGTTAAAGCTAAGTAAAACACTCTCATTCTGGCACTAAATGACCAACACATGTCATACTGTTGTGTCTAACCCAACAGCCTCTCACGTTGTCAACAGTGCTTGCCACTGCCAACATACGTACGTACACGTGAGAACTCACCTAAATTTTCAAGTTCTTTTGACCTCATACGCCTGGAATCGAGCGTATCCTGCGTAGAATCTTGAGCTTTGAATGCTGTAGTCTTTCACGTTAATCACTTGTTGCCATACAGGTGTCTTAACCTCGTACACTCCACGAAAACGGGATATCCACAGCGATATGTGTGCACTGTTTACATCATGGCTGTCACTGATCACTTGAATGTAGTTCGAAGACAGTCTCGAACAACCGAACTCTGACTTCGAAGCCATTTTTCCCTATACTTTGCATCGTGTGACGTCATTTCGAACTCATATTCGAGCTTATACTCGAATACATCGATGTTGGTTCTTTATGGCTGAAAATATATATACCGTTAAGAATCATATTGTTTTAGATAAATGATCGCTTAAATATGATATTCTGTAGGTAATGTATTCCACGTAAGACATTTGCCTCACGAATAGATCATCACAAAAAAACGAAATGCATTTCTTAGTGGAACTTCGTAAACTTATAGAGAGTGTTGGTACAATGAAATATTGCCTGAGAGTTGCTATGATGTTATTTCTATAGCTATTTCAACCTTACAGATTATTCAAATTATGTGTTCCTTATGAAGTGATACCGGCAAAGGTATTGGATTATTTTTGGTCTGCATACCACCTAAAAACGGAGTTCTTAAGTTTTCAAATATAAGATTTGGTTTAGTTCATAGCAACCTGATCTCTTACATTTAAAGGACAATAAGACGACGCCTTGCGTCATGAATACTTTTATTTACTTAAAGCTAATGAGTCTTTGCTGGCTAATAACTTAACAGTTAATCACATTCAACTCTTGATAAGAACAGGACAGCGTGGGTGAGATATGATTAATATAATCAACGATCAAGAGAATGATTTATATGAAGGTGATGAATCAAGGTAGCTACCATACTACATCTATTTCCATGGTGAAAACATCTACGGTTTCTACAGACAGTATCTACGTGAGGGTGAAAACATCAAGGTCTCTACGTACATATATTACCTACACTACTACACTTGATGATAGTGAAGACAAACAATATTTATAGGTAGGTAGGTGTAAACATTTAGGTTGTTTACGATACAGCACCTGCGATAAAGTGTCTTGCTTTGATTTGCTAGGAAGGGTACTAGATATGTGTGCTTCCTCTCTCTCTTCCTCCTCCTTCCTAACAGCAAAATGGATGATCTCCAATATCTTACGGAACAGAAATGAAATTGCTACGTCAATGGACACATTAACTCATCCACCTACAGGTATACATATACGTCTGAGGTTCAGCCACAAGACCTGGAATGGTATAAGTTCATACTCGCGTCACAGAAAACATCATTCACAACCTTGGTCGCTGATAAGCCTGAGGGAGCATGATTCACTGTGGGTGATCAGTTGATCAGAAGCCATCAGGAGGCTTGGACACGGTGGAATGATGTGAATTTGAGGGGGCCTCAACGCTCATTAGCTCCGGTAACCATGACTGGTTCATCAATGATTGGCGAAATGTTCCTGAAGCAGGATCTGCGTCAGCTAAGCTGAGGATTAACGTGTCTCCCATAACTCCATCTACAGGAGACGTCGTCAGGCATCGAGTTCAAGTATGGAGATGACTGACTGGGCAGCGTGTTGAGGCTCGGTATCTAGATCAAGGAGCTGATTGACCCTCTCCAGGTAAGACCTTTGTGGACATCTCTCTTGGTCTTTTCCATGTAGGGTTCCAGGTCCCATAGATTACCTGTACTGAGGGTGGGTCCGTCCTCAGAGACTCGATGCGTGTTATCACATCAACACATATATCTAGTTTAGTGACCTTAATATCACAGACTAAACTCCCGCACTGACTTGGATCATGAGCCAGCACCTCGTCTATAGAGTAAATGATATACGTTTCTTATATATGATTTACCTCCCGTCCCACGTCTCGATATAACTGACCATATATCAGTTCAGACTCCACAGCATTTGACAAAAACACTTAAGTTATAACTTCAACGTGATGTGAATGATACCAGAAACGAGCTAAAACGAACATAGAGAAAATTATCACTAAATGTATGAACCACACTGACCGGAAAACTTAATGCTTCCTCTTTTAAGAAGTTGGTTTAATGTCTCTTACGTAATAACTTCCACTAACTTCATCATCTTTGCTGAATATGTCTCACCAACCAAATATCTATTTTCTTATACTCTTCGGTATTACGTGTTTCCTAATTGGGTTCACATCAAATTTAATAAGATACATTAGCAAAGTTGTGGTTCATAGTGTTCGATCCTTTCTTAAATTACTAAGATAGAGAAATTCTCTACACTTCTTTGCAATAATGTATCATGTACATGTAGTTATGTATTCTAAGTTCCGCATACATACACATACTTATACATCTGCAGGTTCACCTGAACCATTCATACGTCTCTGCAAACACTTTTTTTTCTATCTTCAAAGACGCGTTTCGAAATAAGTATTTTTTCCCCTTCAGTGAAACTGTACGTCATTGATCTTTGCCAGACTCTCAGTACGAGGCTGTGGACACCACAATAACAAGACAGGATTCCCGCAAATGGTACATCCCTGCTGGATGTCCTTGATCCACTCAAATGAAAATGGATAAGGAGGTCGTGATGGCTGATAAACAAAGGGAGAGAGAGAGAGAGAGAGAGAGAGAGAGAGAGAGAGAGAGAGAGAGAGAGAGAGAGAGAGAGAGAGAGAGAGAAACTGTACCACTCAACATCCTAAATACTGCACCTCTACCCACCTGATAATAAAAACATGATAAATGAAGGTCCTTAAATACTAACTACGAGATCTTTGGATAGGAATAATATTAATCAAACTTTCTTGAGAATAATGGACACCCTTGTAGCAAGAACTGATTCTGTCCTTCGCATCTTCTCTGAGACTTAACACACATCTACCTAACCACTGTGAGAAATATAGAGATGATTACGAAACAATCCTTCTATCCACATAATGAAGCTCTTATAGTTATAAAGTCACTAGAAGTCTTATAGTTTACAAAAAAGACTAGTTGTAATACCCGAGAAGACGTAATACCTTATCAAAATCACAATATACATGATATCCTTTTTTTTTTCGGTCTTTGGTACCACCACATCTGTCACTCACTGACTGTTACAGTTGATCGACTGGATACAGACTGTAAGACAATGTTCATAATGCAGAAAAGCCAACCTGAAGACGTGACATACACACACACACACACACACACACACACACACACACACACACACACACACACACACACACACATATTCTCTATACAGTTCCATTCTAAATGTTTGTCATACTTTGAGTATATAAATCAGTACCGACGTAACAGCTCACATGATGATACACAAGTCTCCATTCATCCTGTCATGGTAAGTCTCATAAATACGACGACTACAGTGAGTAATGACTGCTCAAGAAAAAAAAAAAAAAGCTTTGTAATGCCTAGAAGTTAAGTGAATACTCGAAAAAGATCACAGCCATGTTGGATCCGAAGGTGTAGGCAATAACCTCACGACCACACCAACACTACCAGTTGGAGCAGGACCATGACGTCACTCATGGCGTTGACAGGAGGAACATGACTGGTGAACCTGAAGACGGTGACCGTCTCATCCCTGGCCTGCCATGGGTTCTTGCCATTGTCGTAGAACATGGGACACTGGTCATCTGCAAATAACAAAGTTGATATTGAGCTTAAGTAAAAGATGAAGATAAGATCTATAATCTACTGCTTGAATAGAGTCCATGAGGCATTGTTCTGGTATTGTCAGGAGCGTGCAAGAGGGGCCTTGTCTTCTGTCCCTCCACATTTGTTTTGGTCAATTTCTTTTCCGCCTGACCTCTTGTGGTACTTTCTTATCAAGTTAAGAAACATTCTCTCTATATGAAATTATTTTCTTTACTTCTACAATATTTGTGTTTCATTCTTAAAAGCATATTATGAATTTTCTTTCTTTCAAAATCCTGAAGACAACAGTGAAAATATTAATCACAAAAATATAGTCAGAAAAAATTATCATTCTTTTACTGACAAATGAAAGCCCTTCATATTACGCAAAATATCACGGAAGCTGATAAGAGAGGCTTACGGATGCGTTCACTGAGGGTGAGGTTGAGCGCCACAGCTGCGCTCTCTTCGTAGGTGGAGGAGAGGAAGGTCTGCCGTAGGCCACACGCTGCCCCCACAGACTGCGACAGTAATAGTTTAGTTACTCCTACTCTCTGGTACACCTGCAGAGAGAACGGAGGTAAACAGTATATTACATGGGTAACTTACCTATTGGTATACTAATCAAAGAAGTGAGAATACGTTAAGATTTTTTTCCTTTAAGTCTTGTTTAACCTATTGAAAATAACAGATATTAAAGATCGTATTTATTGGCGTGATTTAGCTTTTCAGGAAGGTATTTTGTAGAGTTTATATTTAAAAATCTATTAAGATAGTTTCGTCTTGTTATATGTACAAGATGGGCCCATGGATGTTTACTCTGCATACATACGAGGAAAAATAAGCGATTTTCTTCAAATTATGATGGTGAAAGATGGCTACAATGATATTAGTCCTATAACCAGTAAGAATCTGCTTTCAACATCCATTCTCAAACTCTTTTTTGTCACGATGTAACACAAATCAAACGTTAGATCCAAGGGAAAAATTCACATGGCAATTTTCAGTAGAACTTAAGGACCTCAACCATCTTGATTTTAACTAATTGTTGACTTTCAAGATCAAATCAAGGATCCTGAGCCACTGGGCTGAAGATCCTTAAATACAGACTCAGCCGAAGACCCTTAAACCCCTGAAACTAAGGGCCCCGAGTTACCCAGCTGTCAAGACCTGCACGACCCACAACTTCATGAATGAGGTACAACTTACCCAGCACCTGAACCTGGAGACGGAGTCGGAGGGGTCGTGAGTCACAAGGTAGGAGAGCAGGTTCTCGTGCCAGTAGCCCACACACTGCAGCCTGTAGTCAGTCACACCTGCCATGATAACACGCGATTGAAAAGGAATTCAACAATACAAAGCAGAAGATTAACATCCAAGGTATTTCGTAGGGGAAAATACATGAGTGAGATCTACAAAGGTAACCCTTTTTGTTTTCCGTGAAAGGCTCCACAGTCCCAGACATCAAGGCCAGGCCTTGAATGCAATATAAGAAAGGGTCAAAGAGATATAGAAACCAGGAGGGAAAGAGGAAATACAATCTGAGTTATGGAGGAGCAGGTTTGAGTTAAAATTACACCACAAACAGATGACTATCTAAATCTAATGCAACAGGAACAAATGGTGTCCAGACTTAGTCCTTACTGTAATGTAATCCATACGAACAAGATGTCTTTTTTTTTAATCAAATATATGAATGATAAGATCCGTATTTGTTGATGAAAACATGCTGGAAGCCTATGGAACACATTCGAAAATACCGAGAAAAGATGAATGTAAACAAGTGTTCGCAACGGACGCCATCACTCACTGTTGAAATCCTGTGGGTGGCCGTCCTTGTTGAGGGAGAGGCAGAGGTTTGTGTCAATGACGATCCACTTCCGATGTTCGTCGCACACGGACATGTCCGCCACGCGTTCCTGGCACGGGTACGTGTCCAAGGGGGGAGGAGGTGATGCCCCCTATTATCCGGGGCGTCAGGGGGGAAGGCCCGCTCTGGCTGAAGGAGAAGCGACCTCCAAATGGACACGAGATGGGATCTGGGTTGTCGGCTGTTGAGGGACGAGAAGGACTTTTGAGAATTAATCCCAAGTGGGGAGCTACAGGTGGCTGTGAGACGGGGAGGGAGTCAGGATAGAGGACCTGTGTACCAAGGTCAAAATGAAGATCAGGAAAGGGACAAAGAGGAAGCTCTATGATGGGAGACACAACGAAAAAGCAAAAGTGATATCAGTACACAAATTCGTAGCACTGGCTAGGGCTTGTGTGTATGTGCGTGTACATACGTAGGAAGGAGCCAAGACATTGTAAATATATACAAGATTAAGAGA
This sequence comes from Panulirus ornatus, assembly GCF_036320965.1. Classification (NCBI taxonomy): domain Eukaryota; kingdom Metazoa; phylum Arthropoda; class Malacostraca; order Decapoda; family Palinuridae; genus Panulirus; species Panulirus ornatus. The sequence goes on along the minus strand of NC_092271.1, from coordinate 26,936,767 downwards.
CGGGACAACGCGAGTATAAAACTTTCTACTCTTAATACACAAGTAGTAATCACGAACAGACACAAACAGACAAAAACAACGACACAACTAAACAACTTCCTTGTGATTGCCCCTTAATTTACCAACAAAGGAACTTCCAAGCTTCACACTGGCCCCTGTCCCTTCATTACCACTACTACTTCACTCTTCGCCCACTAACCCAACCACTACACCTCTTCCCCAGAACGTACCTATGAGGGTGTCGTACATCCACTCTCTGCCGCTCCTGAAGTTGGCGTAGTCGCAGACCTGGAAGTGACGGTAGATGAGCGCCCAACTGAGGCGGTACCTGACGATGTTGTGGTGTCGAGGCAGCAGCTCCCAGCACACGTACTCCGTCTGACTGTGGCGGAGAGGAGCAGGTGGTGGTCATTTGTGGAGAACGAAGGTAATACACAACCATGATCAGCTACACTCGACCACAACTCTAATACACCACAGTTGACGTCCACACATAACTCCTGGCCATGCTCACACTACCTCAACACACAATCACAACCTTCCACACAATACCATAGCCATCCGCACACTGCCACAACCCTCCACACTACTCACCATCCCTCCACACTACTCACCATCCTTCCACACACGGCTATAATCCTCCACACTACTCACCATCCCTCCACACTCAGCTTGGCCATCAGGTACCGGTTGCCTCGCTGCTCCAGACAGACGTAGGTGGACGTCTTGGCCGCGTATCCTCGCCAGATGGTCTCTTGCATGTGTGTCGCATTGATTACGACCTCAGCCTCACCCAAGCCCGTCGACTGCCATTTCCCCGTCAGGTTCCGCGGCAGAAAGCACCCAGGAGTCACCTCCTCGAACTTGGCTGAGGGAGGGGGAGGAATTGGCTACACTGATGAACAGAGGCGCTTAGTGTGAGAGGAAAGGAATCAGAATCAGCTTATTACGGTCGAATCTTCGTGTCTTTCACTTATATCAATACCTCACACTGGATTTTCTCTGATACATTAGTCAGATGTGTTGATTGATTGATGTGAAATATTTGACTATGAGCAGGAGGACAAGTTCTACATTGAATATCGTCTTCCCCAGACACATCCTTCTCTCCTCCTGCCTTACCGTAGGACAGCTTAAACCTGATGGGGCTGTTCTCTGGCGTCTTGAGGACGGAGCACTCCGGAGTGAGGGAGTGGCCTAAGTACAAGTCGTCCTCGCGGTTCCTGACGAAGCAACGATACTTCTCCTCCTTCCGCGACTCCTTCGTGTTGAACACTGCGAAGTACTGGTTTTTGCCCTGGTGCCAGTCGCCAAGGCAGGAGAACACCACGGCTGCAGGAGAGGCAAGGACTTTGAACAGAAGTTCTAAGAGTTGGTCATTCATTCACAAATACACACTGGAAAGAGATCGGTGTTCTCAACCAATCTAAAGAAACCCAGAAAGTAATTGTCTACTCACACACACACACACACATACAGTGATGCTCCATCCTTAGACACATATATCCTCAGTAAGCTTTTTAAATATCGTTCTCTGTTGTCATAAACGAAGTCTCCTATTTCAGATACATCGCAGAGGAGAGTTGCTCTAGTGGAGAAGGAAGAGACGGCCGAGACTCAGGTAACTCACTGGCATCGAAGGACTGGCGTATCCCCTGGCACTTCTTGTAGTGGATGGAAAACTGCTGGTTCTCCATGAGGAACTGACTCCCTGGCTTCTGGCATGACTTGATCAAGGCCCTCGGGTGGTCACACTCGCCCGTGTAGCTGTCGGGGAAAAGCAGAGGTCTACGATGAGTCAAAGGATCCCACTGGGTTAAAAAGGATTATAGACTCAGTCTACAATGCATGAATTAGACTCCTTCTGGAAGTGAGTGATACTAAATTTCAAAGAGAGTCGTGGTATTCAGAGGTATAATGGCGTAGAAAGGATAACCAATAACAAGATGAATGAATCTGAATTGCTGTGAGGACCGAGAATAAGGGGATTTTAACCTCCCTAAGCAAGACGGTACTAACGGTGAACAAGACCACGGTTCGAACCAGAGGAATGATGGCCTGACCTCATTAGACCTTACTTGATTAAGGTCTCACCACCAGACCCAAGGGAAGAAATGTCGAGTTCACTGGTCGTACTGTCACGCTCGAAGACTGGTGTCGTAGTTCAATTGAGGGATTTAGGTATCCAATATCATGCAAGTGGTGATCACTGTGGTACGTTTATCTTAAGTTGGAAGCGCCAGTCATGGACAGAGACCGCATCGAACCGGACTTAATCAAAATATGAAAATGGGTTGAGCAGACGGGAAAAAAACCTAATGGAAAAATGTCTGTTTCTCAATTAAAGTAGGAAATCTATTTCTTAAATGGGACAAGTCATAGTTGGTGGGAAGACATGAGCCGGGTAACGAGTTCCAAAGCTTCGCAGTGTACGAAAAGAAGCAGACATCACAACACTCCATCCTAGAGTTACTAAATGCTACACAGTTACCATGTGACTCAGTGGCTCGTCAATGATTACGTAATATAAGCAAAGGGAAAGACACACACAAACCGACAGTTCTCGGGAACCAAAGTAAAATCTATAGAGGGAAAGTGAACTGCTACTGTGCCGTAGGGCAAGCGGGTGAAGGGTCGAGGCCAGGTGTGGAGAGTCGAAAAGTCGAACTGCTTCAGATTCGACCCTCTCTTGTGAGAATGTAGGGCTAGAATCTTTCCATATGTGAGAGCAGTACACCATATAGACGGTGGATTAATCCTTCGTATGGTCGGAGCGACTGTTCACAAGATAATCATGGCACTTGAATGAGACTCCTACTTTCTGTGGAGCCGAACTTTGTTAGTTGTGCCATGTGAAGTTTGCACTGTAGCTTACTTATGGACGATACAGTGACACCAAGTACAGCCATATCCCCCGTATTGTAGAAAACGGGTCTTTACAGGTACACAGACACACTCCTTCACCTTAGAGAGAGAGAGAGAGAGAGAGAGAGAGAGAGAGAGAGAGAGAGAGAGAGAGAGAGAGAGAGAGAGAGAGAGAGAGAGAGAGAGAATAGGCTCACTCTTACAAGGCAGCGCCAGCAGACTTTCCACCGCTGCCGTCTACTGGAATGTTAATTAAGGAACGGTACAGACGGTGTATTTGTGTTGACTCGCTGGGGAGCTGAGTGAAAGTCTCTCTCTCTCTCTCTCTCTCTCTCTCTCTCTCTCTCTCTCTCTCTCTCTCTCTCTCTCTCCCCAGCACGTGACAATATACATGACTGGGGAATGATCCGTCGGGTAGTGTGACTGTGACCTAGGTCAGGTGCAGGATAAGCTGACGATCACAGTGGTGCGGGGTGGGTGTGTTGGTACGGTAAGGGGAGGACACAAAGTTGGGAAGAGAATCCGGAGAGACAATGGGAAATTGAGTGTGGAGAGAAAGGGAGGTTGGAGGGAAAATGGGGATGAGTGTATAGAGGAAAAAAACGGGAAAGAGTTTAGAGAGAAAATGAGGAAAATAACATATAGAAAATGGGGAGGAGGGGAGGGAGTTTGAAGAGAAAATGTGGAATAGGTTGTCGTGATAAAAGGGAAGAAGATGAGAAATGCAGGAGGAAATTTGGGGCGCACACCAGGGGTGTGCCTTAGGTGGGGTGTATGACAGAGGCGTGCCTAGTGTGGGGTGTATGACAGAGGCGTGCCTAGTGTGGGGTGTATGACAGAGGCGTGCCTGTGGTGGGGTGTTTTCCAGAGGCGTGCCTAGTGTGGGGTGTATGACAGAGGCGTGCCAGGGGCTTGCCTAGTGTGGGGTGTATGGTTGGAGTGTGCCTGGGGAGCAGAAAGCTCCTCCGTCCCGTCTCACTGCTAACTCCACCCTCCTCCCTCACAGCTCAGGGTTATACTTATTGTTCCATTATACGCTGACCTGAATACAAATCTTCAGAGGAATTTCCACACTCTATACATCACATACAGTCGCTCTTGGCTTCTTCCGACAGACAGTCTGACCCTCCATCACATTTTCCCCTCCTCCCATGTCAATAGAAGCACCTTCCCGACCTCGGAAACACTACCTCTAACCTCCCGTACCTTACGCAGGGCCTCTCGCCCATGTGTTAGGCATCATACCCTTCTGGAGGAGCGCTTTCCACCCTCACCTGAATCTGTTCTGCCAGCTGAAGTGGTAGAGGCCGTGGATCGCCGAGCGGCAGTTGAGGGGTGAGGGGTCCTGCCGGAACATAATGTAGCCATTCCTCTTGTCCGTGAGCCACGCGCATACTGACGACGTCGACGCCTCCTTCAGGCCCTGACGGGTGATGCAGGGGCCTGTAAGACCCAAGGAACGGAATGAAATTGAGAGAAAGAGAGGGGGTGGTGTGTGTGTGTGTGTGTGTGTGTGTGTACATTTTTCAATGTGATAACCATGTTATTTCATCATTTCCTCTTTTACTATCAATTACCTATTAGTGTTAGAACGATAATCAAAACATTTGAATGTAAAGTCACATGTATAGATATCTAATTCAAACTAACAACGATTAAGACATTCAAATCAAGATTCACATGTATATCTAATTCAAAGTTGAGGTGAAGGCAAATTACGTTATCTCGTTGTGATACAGTTTTGCTGGTCACGAAAACATTACGTACTATGTGGAATAAACAAGTGTCTTACTTTCCAGTCTCTCTAATATATTCCAGGATCGAATGAGGAATCTGGAACACAAGAAGCATCCTGATTGGTGGGCGAAGACGTAGTCATAGGTGTCTCGACGAATCATAACTCGATCCACTGGCCGACCTCGACCAATGATTTCATTCTGGATGATCTCGGTCTCGACGCTCCGCCCCTCTTCCCACGAGAACCAATCCCCTTGGAGGATGGGCGGGAAGGCTGTGTCATTGCCAGATGTCGCAGAACACACCGTAACTGATGGAAATATATGGGGAAAAATTACATAAATATGACGAAACCATCTAAAAAAGATGACCATTTTCATGTTGCCCCAAATTTAGCAAATGGTTTGGAACTACAGTGGCTGTCAAGTTTCTCTTTGGCCCAGCTTGCTTGCTGTCTACACCCAGTCACTCTCTCCCTCTCACACGCAACTCTAAACACCACGTAACTCACACAACTCTTTCTCTTTCACTCTTCAATTTTCGTGCGGTGAGCACTACGCGATGGACGTGACCAAAAGCAAAATCCCGTTGGAGTTACGTTGGTAAGACCTGATCATTGGCATCATCTTGCACAAAGCATTGAGTTTAGTCATCCAGGTTGTGTGTGTGTGTGTGTGTGTGTGTGTGTGTGTCACGGGGAGAGGGAATATTCCAAAAACATGAGGTCCTGGAACCTGGAAAAGAGTTTGGGGATATCTCGTGTTGTTCCAGGAATGACAAACAACTTGGGTACCGCCATTCCAGCCAAGATTACGGTGTACCAACACGGTCCAGAACTTTGCTGGGTCGAAACAGGTTACAGGAAGAACTGGTACCACAAGTAATTCAAGCCTGTCGCTTGCGCCTTTGTGAATTGGTTAATCGAATGACCTTGTTAGCCACCTGCACGTCGCGTGGGTCAAGACATCATGGGAGCCCAGCAGCGATAGTGGGTCTGACGTAAAGGAATTCAGACAGGAACAGACCACTGAGGGTCATTTTGAGGCTTTTATGTGGAATGGTTGTGGTAAAAGAAGACATGACTTTAAGAGACATGTAGCTGGAGAACTGTGTGCTCGACCTATTACCAACCGCCCATGGCTTTCCAGCTGGCTGTCCTCAGGTTACTACCTCCTCTGTCGATCAACGATCAAAGGAGCCTGCCCGTTGCACTGTGTCAGCAGCAGTCCAGACTCAGACAAGGTCTCATTACAACGCAACCCTGCCGTATGCTCCTTGATTTCAGACCAAATCAATAATGCAGGTCGTGTATTATATTCAGGAGCTGAACGTACACGAGGCATAGAAATCTTCCTCAAATTCTCTCTGGCGTCGATCGGTGAACAATCGTCCATTACAGAAAGAGGCAAAATGAGATGAATCATGAGATACATGATCAAATTCATCACTTCTGATCGGAGTTAATGAGTTTTGGGGAACCACGGGCTAACTAGGAAGTCGCGTGAGGCAGACAGAGCAATCTCATGCGTCTGTAATCATTACACCGACGTCTGGTCGATGTGAGGGGGTTGCAAGGGAAGGAGCGGGGGTGGGTGGGTGTCTGCGGGAGCAACGCATGCAGACAAACGCACAGACACACACACACACACACTTCAGTACATGTTTACACCAGACCCAAACTTCACACAATTGAATTATGACAATGCAAAAGAAGCCTCACTAGATGAGGTATGACATTCATACAAGACTTTTCTGTTCTCGTATATAGACATTGTGGCAACAGCGTTCGTGCCACCACACCCAGTACTGTGCAATGTCATGACACTGTCATGTGGGGTCGCTGCAAAGACGGTCGCCTCTTTCCTCGTTCGCTGTGAACAGGTGAAATGACTAATGTAAATGACGCTTTAAGTATTCGAATTGTTTCTTATACTGCCATCATTTACTGATGAAACACAATGAACGCCTTCTATTTTTCAAACGACCCAGGTTCGCCCAGGTTTAAAGTAAGATATAAACGCTTGATAATGTTTTTAAGTGATTCGTAAGACTGTTCGTGATACGTTCGCATTACGAAGTCCGTTGACCGAACGTTGGTCGACTGCGTCTGTCGCCGTCCGCATGCGATCGCTTGCGGTCTGACGATGTTCGCATACAACGCTGCGACGAAGGGAGGAACACACGCTCCCCGAGTGCCCGAGTGTGAAAGAAGGTCGACTCCTTCCGCTCAGGGCGGGATGTGGGTGGCTGAGCGATCAAGGTTTTGCCCGACGTTAGCTCACCTGCCCAGAACCCAGATGACGGTCCCTCGTGCGTCCGGTGGCTAGGACTCCTCATGTGTCACTGCACCAGGATCCTACATGTGTCCCTGCATCAGGATCCTACATGTGTCCCTGCATCAGGATCCTACATGTGTCCCTGCATCAGGATCCTACATGTGTCCCTGCATCAGGATCCTACATGTGTCCCTGCATCAGGATCCTACATGTGTCCCTGCACCAAGATCCTACATGTGTCCCTGCATCAGGATCCTACATGTGTCCCTGCACCAAGATCCTACATGTGTCCCTGCATCAGGATACTACATGTGTCCCTGCATCAGGATACTACATGTGTCCCTGCATCAGGATCCTACATGTGTCCCTGCATCAGGATCCTACATGTGTCCCTGCATCAGGATCCTACATGTGTCCCTGCATCAGGATCCTACATGTGTCCCTGCACCAGGATCCTACATGTGTCCCTGCATCAGGATCCTACATGTGTCCCTCCGATGTCTTTTAAATCCATTCTTTTTCCCCTACCACCTTGCAGGTCGTTTCCCCTGCTTCCCTAGCCAGGTTAGGTGCCTCCCCTACCTACCACTCTTTCTCCCTGCAGTTCGTCACCCCTGCCTGCCAGACGCCCCTCTCCCACCACCGTCACCAGAGGGTGGCAGAGTTATTACACGACACGCTGGCCTAGCGTCACATCATGGTTCCACGACACGACACACGAACAACTGCTGCAGCTGCCTTCTCCTCCTGCTGCTGCTACTCCTACAGCTGCTGCTGCTGCTGCTACAGCTGCTGCTACACTTACCGTTCTGTTCGTGCGGAACCCATACCGTTGGAGCGTCAGTCATAATTATCAATTGATTTTATATAGTGGCAGTTAACTTGGCATCTCTGGCACTCTAGTTGGTCATAAACAAATTCCTATATCTGTCTATCGATATATCCTTCATGTAACATGATACTACATATGAATGGTGTGTGTGTGTGTGTGTGTGTGTGTGTGTGTGTCTGTGTGTGGCAAGCTGATTATTATAGATCTCTCTTACAATATACTTTGGTGGACATCTTCCCATTTTCGTCGACCCTCCCCCACTTCGAGCAGGAACGCAATTAGTGAAGAAAATTATAATTTAGAGGGAGAAATACTTTGGGAGGAGAAGGGGGGTGGGGGATGACGTAACATTGTGAAAAATCCAACCAACTTTTTCCCATTACCCATCGTCCCTCTTGATGTAAGAGCTTTCCCACGATTTTCGTTCACTACACATGGTTGCCCAGCTGACTCATACTCGTGAGAAACTTCATGTGAGAGAAAGCTTTTTTTCATATATATATATATATATATATATATATATATATATATATATATATATATATATATATATATATATATATATTCACTGGAAATAGCATGAAGATGAATTCATACAAGAGAGAGAGAGAGAGAGAGAGAGAGAGAGAGAGAGAGAGAGAGAGAGAGAGAGAGAGAGAGATAACGACCCTGCTGGACACACAGGTGAGTAGGTACACCACGCAGGGGAGGCTGAGTATTGACGAAACAGTAAACATTCCTCAGCCACCACATTCCCGACCATAACTCTCTCATGACCCCATGCATCAGCTGGTCATGAGGTGGTGGGCAGGCAGGCCCCCTACACTAACGTCACCTACGACAATCCAGCCAGTTAGCTGAGTCAGCTATTCGTCAGCAGCTATACGTCAGCTCTGGGACATGAACGCTCAGCTATTAGCTGCTGATCGATATAAACGCAGCTGAACTGATGTAAATCTACTATGAAGGAAATCTTATTTTGTATGTACAATTTGTGTGTTTACACTCGTGTTGCCCCGTCTATTACCCTTGGCTTACATGTTGAGGTCGAGCTGGGAAAGGTGTTAGAACCACCCCTAGATGTAAGAATAGAACCCTATGCAGGAACGATCCAATCTTTTGGGCAACTGGAGCAATTGATCAGAAGAGAAGCCTTCACACCGGAACTGGACTCTTATGTGTAACATGGGACGTCCAAATATGATTTAGTGTTTCGGTGATGCCACGTATGTGTACTGAGTTGCGTAGGTTCGAATCACACACACACATCATAGACGTGAATGAAGCAGAGTTTCAGAGAGGGAATCAGGAGGAAACTGCATTTTAAGAACGTTAGACTTACATAGGTCAGATTTCTCACAGTCCAAATCTAAAGGTATACAAAAGTGGTTGTGGAGAGACGAGATGAGACAAAGATCAAAAAAAAGAAGAAGAAACATCTTTGAAAAAAAAAAAAAATGTAGAGGAACGCAGTGCTGAGGCGTCAGCATAGGAGTTCATTCAGTATTTTTTTTTTTCCATCAAAGAAATCACTGACATAAATAAGGAAGGACGTAGGAGACAAGATTGAACCCTGAAGAACGCCGCTGTCGACGGAGAAAGGGAGGGAAGAGTTCAGTCGATAATAATGAATGTTTTTTTGCTTTTCGGGAGACACGTGACACTGTCACAATATCCTATTGTTGGGAATATTTGACAATGACGTTTGATGATCTACGGCTGATCGGTACGAATATTGTCATCCAAATATTACAAGAGGTTAAATATGAAACCTCAAAGATCTAGTGCAATATTGGATTTTATCGAGGTAAATCGTGGCTCAATATCACATTCTGCTGCGTCAGCATAAGTGATGCCTGGAAACATCTTAATATACATCTGGCTATGACTGACTCCAGCTTCCTTAAACAAAAGAAAAATCGAATCGTCAAAGAACAGCGGCCGCCGGCAATGAGTCGGACATGATTATTGTAAGAACGTTACTCATTCTACCTCATAAACCTCAGAGAGAGCGACTCCCCCTCGCTTCCTTCTTCCTTCCTTCTTGAAAGTGATAATACAGGAGGTAGTGACTCCTAGTCCCCAGTTCCCGCGCCTCCTGCCTCACCCATGAGTTACGTATGCGCTGTTCCTCCTACCTCATCCCACAGGTGTACAATACTGGTATAAATAAATCTGTATATCAGATCACACATCTAGACGCCGCCTTTGGCCACAGAACTTCTCTTAGACAATAAATAGACGAGAAATATCGTGAAGGATAACGCAAGAATCAAGGATCATTGAACAATGAATCAATGAAACAGCAGATAAGGTATTCATACGAGAGGCCTCGCTTATCTGCCAGCATCTTCCTCAACAATATGATTAGACACGAAGCACGAAGGTACGACCCTCGAGTACGACGGTACGATCCTCGAGTGCGACGATACGTCTCTCGAGTACGACGGTACGATCCTCGAGTGCGACGGTACGTCTCTCGAGTGCGACGGTACGACCCTGAAGCACAAATGTACGACGGCCGAACTGTGAGCACGACTGTACGGCCCTTGAGCAACACGGTACGACCTCTAAGCAAAAGTGTACGACTCCTAGAGCACGGTGGTATGACCCTTGAGTACAACAGCCGTGCTCAGGGGTCGTACTGTGTTGTCTTCAAACTTCAAAACCATGTAACTATCACATGACTTTCACGAAACTACAGAAAAATAATTTCACACAACTACATGAAAGTAATTTGTAGATACTGATTACGAATTCCCTTCAGCCTTTCATACAAATTACATTCAAGAACCTTAAGTCTTGTGAGACAGAATATAATCTGTATTTTGTTTGTAATCGACCATCAGAGACCTCATAGTACAACCAATGGAAGTTATGATGATAAGGAGACACGAGGATCTTATCTATAGATAAACCAACTGATGAATGAACTGATGTATGGGTACATATATCAGTGGTTGTCGTTGCTGACCATGATTCTTCACTGTCCCACACGGGGATCTGAACAGCATGGGTTCGAATCCTGGATGTGGCAGTGAGCCTACACTGGCTTATCCTGATGTGTGTGTGTGTGTGTGTGTGTGTGTGTGTGTGTGTGTGTGTGTGTGTGTGTGTAAATAAGAGTAAAGACAAGGTACTTATATACAAGGTTAAGAGACAAGGCAACACGAATGCAAAACTTTCTCCCCGTACCACACAAACACAAACACACACACACACACACACCGAAGACAGGAAATAAAACATAATGACATCCCTGTTAAACATAATTCTTCCACCAGTGGAGTAGGCCTGGCAAGTTCGCCCACTCGCCCGGAAACACCTACCGGAAGCCAAGAAGGAAACATCCCACTTAAAAGAGAGAGAGAGAGAGGGAGATAGACATCCACTGAAACGATTTCCGCGGAGAAAAAATAAAGAATTGACATTCTATCACACTTTGAAATGCATGTTTTGTTTTTCAAAACTCCTGGTCTGTCAAGACGCAACATTCTAGTTCTTTTAAAATCTATCAAATCACTAGTGAAATGTAATCTTAGCGAAAACCGACTATTGGTTACCGACATTCAAAAATTACATTAAGTAAGGCTTACCATATTGAAAAGATAAAAATCTTATAAAATGGTTACGAAATTATTAGACGAAAGATCCAATAACGAAAGACTTGAAATATAATTATGATTTATATTCATAAGTTGTAGGGATATCGTCATATGAGTGTATATATATATATATATATATACCTCTGGGAGATGAATATGTGCGCGCGTGTGTGTGTGTGTGTGTGTGTGTGTGTGTGTGTGTGTGTCCAGGAGCCATGGTTGGGGAGACAATATCAACAGGGGTAGTAATCATCAACATGAGTTAACCATCAGAACTCACCAAGCTATTCAGGTCGCGCCCGAGGGAAGCGGTGCCCATCATATGAGGCCTGGCAGAATCCTACATATATGATGCACATAGTACTGATGGTAGCCTCAGGGAATGCCAAGTCTGTGAGGAGTGGCGTACCGTATGGTGCAAGGAGAGAGAGAGAGAGAGAGAGAGAGAGAGAGAGAGAGAGAGAGAGAGAGAGAGAGAGAGAGAGAGAGAGAGAGAGCACTGACCGTACAAAGGCTGCGGTCGGTAGTACCGCTGGATGTGTGTGTGTGGGGATGGGAGGGGAGGATTGAGACTCCACCATAACCCCTCCTCCCCCAACCCTCCCTCCCTTATTGTGGTTGTGGGAGGGGGGGTGGGGGTGGGGGTGGGGGGGAAGGGGTGTGGGGGTGAGGGGAAGGGGGGGTGTGGGGGGGTGGGGGAAATCTGCGGTACTCCCCCCCTCCCCAACAGTACCGTCAGCATCCGGATCACTGGTAATGAACTGTACCTCTAACCACCTCATTTAATTACTCACCTGTTTACGGTGTGTGTGTGTATGTGTGTGTGTGTGTGTGTGTGTGTGTGTGTGTGTGTGTGTGTGTGTGTGTGTCTATATCCTCTTTTACCATCCTCGGGTAAGAGTGTGTGGGGCCATGGGACCACAAAAAAAAAACAAAATTCGTTCTAGGAAAGAACGTCCCAAAATGAGTCATGGCGCTTGGGGCAGCCTCCATATTCCCAGCGTGCTCCTCACAGTGGCACATGTACCCTACATACAGCTGAGAGAAGAGGACAACGGACCAAGCAAGTAGCCAAGCTAATCCAAGGTATTAATGGTTTATTAAAGGGGTCGCTTCTGGCTAGGTTACCCCAAACCCTAATATATCTCAGGGAATTACGTAGACTCCTGCTGCTTCATGTCAGTTCTGAGAACTTGACGAAACGCTCAACTGTAGCGAGAGATATTCTGGTTTACAGATGTTTACAAGTTGTCCTTCGGTCTCGCCGCTGACCTGACCTGACCTGACCTGATCCCGAGGTGTTTATCACGTCTGCGAGGTCAGGTCATCTAAGGTCGCTCCCCAACAATATGTTAACGACGTTCATACAATGATACGCAGCTACAACGCGTACGTAACATACCTATACACCCATGTTAACTCCCTATACACCATGTTAACTACCTATACACCATGTCATTTGTATTACCAGTTCGGAACCAGCCTAGGAATATCATGGGATTAGAAAACTCGACATTTAACTGTAAGATATCAAAATATGAATTCTGAAAGATGGTTAGAAATACTGATTTTTTAAAAATCTTTCCATGACAGAGGTCGGATATACATCAATGGCATATGTATCTAAGATTTTTTTCATATACATATACATGACCACTTACATGACCATGCCTGTTCTAAACTATAGAATTATTGATTGTTTTGACAAACGTGCTTATGTCATTCATATGTTTACAGTTTAAATGAAAACTTACTTATTTTGACAGATCACATACCTGATAACAAAACAAATGTTGTTATGTATGTTTTGGACCAGTTCATACTCTTCTCGAACCGTATTCTATGTAATGATAAACTGGTCAAGTACCTCCGACGCTAAACAGTCATTCAGTCACTTAAACGACATTTTCTGGACATAAATTTTGCCCCTAACCCAACACGAAACAAGCTCAGCCCAACACTAAATCCATTTAAACCGACCGCGTGGCTTCCATCATTTCTGCCTGATGTGAAGAACAGGTTGTCGTACTATAATTGAAAATTGACGTTTGTGTCGATAAAATTAGATGTATGTATACTTCTATTACGGTAATTATATCATATCTATGATATACTCATACAATATTATTACCGGGTGTTCATACAGTCTTGCAGCTTTCATTTATTGTATCGTACGTTTGTCACAGACGTCATACACACCTGACCGATCGCTCAGCAACTGCCATGCGCTCCACAGATGATCCTCGTCATGGGTTCGTTACGCCATGAGAAAGCGGTTTGTCAGAGGGCACATCTCCACACTGAGCCTCGTGACAGACAGTTCATACACTCCCGTCGTGTGCATGATTCCGCTACACTCTCATTTCGCTGTAGATTCCTTCGCTTTTAGTCATGGCAAAAGAATTTCCAGGAACTGTGTCGGCAGTCACGAAGCCACTCATGGAGAGCCGAGTATCGATTGATTTAAAAACCGTCAGGGTAGTGAACGAGGAACGAAAACTTCATCTATGCATTCTAAGTATTTAGCAAAATGCTGCAGTCATTCTTAGATCGTGTGGGAGCTGTCTGAGGAGGTCAGGGGAAGAAAGACTTGGAAAAAACAGTCAGCAGGAAATGGCAAGAGCGAGACGATGGCGTGACTGACTGTGTAAACCTCGCCATTTTCTGTGGAGCATCTTCCCCATAGACATCCAACGATTCTCATCACAGATCGTCCGGGAAAATGGACATGGAAATAGATATGATGGAAGACAGGTGAGAAAATGATTTCCACTACAGATGGAGTGCTAGTTTGACGACCAAGATGGAAAATCCATCATGGAGGAAAAATTAAATCGAGATCATAAGGATTACGAGAGGCGACACGGCCTTTAGTGGACGGTGTAAGGCGCGTACGGAACATTAAGGATGAGTTCGGTGGGATGTGCATCGCCAGACTGCAGCAAGTAGCATGGAACTCCTCTACAACAAGCACGGAACATCTGCATCAAGCCCCACGAACACCTACATACAGCAAGTACCATGAAACACCTTCAGAAAGTACCACGGAACACTTATAGTAAGGCACACTGACTACCTGCAGCAAGGAGCACTGAACACCTGACCAAGTAGCATGGAACGCATGCAGCATCCAGCACAACATCTACAGCAAGGAACACCTCACACCTGGATTATGTGCCAGCGAACACTTGTGGCAAGGAGCACGGAACAGTGGTAGCAAGGGGCACGGAGCACCGGATGTAAAGTAGTCCAGAACACCGGAAACTGACTCACTACCGGGGAATGACGTAGAGGAAAGGAACAGCCATAACAGGAAATATTCAAATGTATTCTGTATACATATGCAAATAAGCATTTCTATGAATACCACGCCCTTCCATTATACTCTATGGTCACCACTTGTCTTTATAGTATCAGATCATACGAGAAATCATACTTATATGACATACAGGTTGGTATGAAAGAGGTTGTATGTCACTTAAATGTGAATCATTTGACTAAAACAGAGAGGATTTCAGCTTGTAGTCATTTCATCTTTGAAATGATTTACCAAAATGAAACATGTCATTGGCCTCAGGTGTTCAAGACATACATGGCAATTATTTCATTAACTAATCATCAATTCTATTCAATTTTCTTGATAACTCACTCTTTCTCTCTCTCCAAACCAGCTCGTGAAATTCTGGGTCTTTCAAAATTCTGTTGACTGAAAATGAACATGTTCCTTGTTCAACCTACATTAAACCGATAAAAAATGAGATATAGATGCAAACATGGGCCAAAATAATTATCATTAGTGTAATTACGTCCGATATAAAAGACACTATACAGTAGTTCTTTTGTGTTCCCATTTCTATAATACGTGATATAAATTTCAATAGTGTAGGTTAAATTTTTTTTCGTTTTCTTTGAATGCATTACCTGGATAACAGAAAATTATTAGTATGGTAGACTATAACATTTTGCCCGAAACCAAGACTCATTCACTGAATATAGATTTTCTTTTTTTCTGATTTCAGATTACACCTGAAATTGATAAAATGAGTCATAAATTCATACATTTTTATTACTCTGATATAAAAGACACTATACAGTAGTTCTTTTGTGTTCCCATTTCTGTAACACGTTGAGTAAATTTCAATAGTGTAAGCTAAATCTTGGTTCTTAGTTTTCTTTGAATGCTTTACCTGAATAACAGAAAATTAATAGCATGGTAAACTATTATATTTTGTCCGACAACATGAATCATTCACTGATCATATATTCTCTCTTTTCTGATTCTAGATTATACCTGAAATTTATGAAATGAGTCATGAATGCATATATTTTCATTAATCTTTAACCAGAAATCTTCAAAATGCATATCCAATATAGATAAAACATATGTACCAATATGTTTCGGCACATTTGCAGAGAACTTCATCTATGCAAAGGTTTCATTATATTCTAGATCTTTCAAATAGAATCTAGACAAGAATTTAGATCACCTATAAAACGGCCTTGATATGAATTCAAATACGAATCCGAGTCTACCATTATAGGTCTATTTATATTCGTATATCTGTGATTCCTCATGAAATGTACGAGTCCCCCATTCATTGTAATTATATCTATAAAGAAAATACATCAAGGGGAACCTGTATATCTTATTAAATGTCTAAAACTTGAAATTATTCTCATAAAAGGTGTTAGATGTCTATGAGAAACTGATACTGAGTAAATACTTTCCCTCTTACATCATATGTTTATCAAATTGCTTGCTACAGCTTGTACTTCACATGTTTTACAAAGGATGACTAATAAGGGATATACGATGGGATGTCTAGGTAGGAGATTACAGAAGATGCCTTGACGGATTATCACAAGAATGCCTAGATGGTTCAGTCTGAGTGAGAGGGTTGATCAGGATGTGTTTGGGCGGTTCGGACATCTGATAGAGATAGAAAAAAGAATAAGAGGATCTACCAGTCATAAGGCACACGGAGCAAGAGGGAAAGGGAAACCAAAAAGAAAGTTAGAAGGTGCAATAATGGAGGCTTTGGGGCATCGGGGCTTGAACAGTTGGGAGAGAGAAAGTAGTCCAGGGGGATGCACTGAGCTGTATCGATATTGTTGCCTTTTTCTTCTGCAAGTTATCCGGTCCACAGGATTATACGGAACTGTGTTGATAAAGCAATATCTTGTTATTTATACATAGTATTTCTTTCTATATCTATGGGCCCTTGTAAGAGACGGTAACTTACAAATATCATCTTTAGTAGATGATTGCATTTACCTTATGCTTTCTGTCTTTGGCCTTGATATCTGTAAATTTGGATAAACGACCTAAAATTCTTTACGTTAGAAAAGGGTATCTTAAGAAATATTAGATGCTTTGATAATCTCGATCTAACAGACAACTTAGAGATGGGTTTGTTTGATTTTCATTCACAGCAAAGGATGCAAAGTCGTGGTCAAACGTGTTACTTCAAATAAGACGAAGCACTTTTCCTTCAACAGGGTGATTCACAAATCACAGTAGTTGAAAGCATTACCATAAATACATTTAGAATTGATGAATACTTGACTTCATGCCCACAAATTACATCATTTATGCATAATTGGTTACATGAAAATCTTACAGGTATGTCTCTCCGAAATATTCTCATGCCTTTCTATTCTTACCTCATTAATCTATGAGGTTATGGTCTCTATTAGTGTCCCAAGCAGTCCAGTGGTCTATTGTACGAATTCCTTTCTATTTCATTGCTCGTATAAAAAAAAAAAAAAAGAGACGCCCCCGGGTGGGCTCGAACCACCAACCTTTCGGTTAACAGCCGAACGCGCTAACCTATTGTGCCACGGAGGCCTGAGAAGCGTTGTGAGCAAGGAACATGTGCTTCATCAGTCCACACGTAGACTGAGCTTATGTACAAATGTTTTTAGATTAGGATTCCTAAATCACCAGTTCACTCTGGTAGGTACATGCAAATTCGTCATATAAGGACGTTGGACAGTTCATGATTAGTCTTTTCCTTCGGAATTTCTCATTATCTATCGTAGATTATATGTTTTTCATATCTACTACACGTAGTATATGTATCTATCTATCACGTGAGGGTAAGGGATTGCGAGTGTGATTTTCGACTCCAGTGGATACTCATGGGAAATATTGGACCTCAAGACCGATCAGTAAAGTGCTTCTGTGTGGGATAAGGTAGATAAGATACTGTTATCTATGCCATGGACGATCACAGAACTATTTTCAAGAGGGACAAAGCTCACCTTATGTATAATGAATGGGATCATCTTTTACAATGTGTATCAACAAAATAAAAGAAGGTGTTATGTGAGCTTGAACGCAAAGACAAAAGAAACCAATTGGTTAATGATTTTTAGATAAAGATTACGTAGAAAATTATCAAAAAATGTCTTTAAAACATCCATCACCTTAGGTTTAGATAAGTATGTATAACATACATTATGATCATTGCAATAACTCTGATACTGAATGCATTTCCATTAACCTCATACCAATAAGCATATCCAAGTGGATATATATCAGCAATATTTTTGGATATGCTTATCAAGTCCTCAAAAAAAAAACCAAGTTCCATTCAAGTTATGGTGACCCTGAATATACCATATGTGCAGTCGACAATCGACTGTAAGAGTCGACCAATGTCGAAGGGCGAATGCCACCTCTCGACCCCCCCCCACGTCCTGGGGGCGCCACCACCACAGCTCTACGTTAGGGGTCATATGGAAGATTTGCCGCCGGGTTTTCGGGGTCAAGCTTCTAACCCTCCAGTCAGTGCTGCCATCTGCCGGCTGGTCGTGTCGGTGGGCCGGCTGCCGTACAACCTTCCCCCCAAGCTAACTGTTGGCCAACATCTCTTTCACCAAGGCCGTAGACAAGGGGCTTGCCGAGAGGAGAGGGAGGGAGGGGGAGCTCTCTTTTCACATATGTTGCTTTATTTGTGGCGATATAGCAGTGGGATGTTAATGATCGAGATACAGCAGCATACAGTCGAGGTAGACAAGATACAAGGATGTGTATTGCTTCACTTGCTGAAAGTTAAGATGGACAAAATAAAGAATATTCATCTCGTGGAACTTGCCTTTGTTTCTTGGTTGAGCCATACGTGTCTAGAGTTGTTTCATAAGGTTTTGAAATGAGAGACAGATCTCAAATTTATAATTTCTGAGTTGGATAAAGGATTGTCTTTAAGGTTTTTTTTTTTTTATATAGGCCTGTGTCGGAGATGGGTCTTCTGAGAACAACTTGATATGATCATAAGACTCTTACTTTCCTGCAAGAAAGATTTCTGACCATCGTAGTTGCTCTTCAACTTGCTTCCTCTATCATTTCAACTTTTGTCAATTCCTCGTGTAAGCTTTTTTTTTTTTTCCTTATCTCCTGTCAGAATCCACGTGATCTTATCGATCCGATAACGGAGTTAGATTCTACTGGATCAGCTCTTCAGTCATCGTCTACCACGTCAGAGAATTGTATCCATACTTACTCGGAAGGAATATCTTGAACTTAGTCCTAATGTGAATATCATATTAGTAATCTCCTTTCTCACGTCCATAAAACTCTCTCTCTCTCTCTCTCTCTCTCTCTCTCTCTCTCTCTCTCTCTCTCTCTCTCTCTCCAACGTCTCAGCATGGAAAAGGGAAAAAAATGAACATTAGGTATGAATATCATGTTATGTACGTATCCTTGACACCGATTGTCTTAATCAGGTCTCGATTTCCATCCCCCCCTAGCCTCTCTCTCTCTCTCTCTCTCTCTCTCTCTCTCTCTCTCTCTCTCTCTCTCTCTCTCTCTCTCTCTCCTCCCCCAGCCTGGGAGCAGTATGGATCCTCGTAGATTGTTGACCGGTTGGCCTCGGTACCTTGAAAGCAGCGATGTAGAAGGTGAGGAGGTCTCGCCCCCTTCTCCTGGTGAAGGTGTTTTACCGTGGCCACACCAACCGTGGCCGGACCATCACTTTACGGATTAGTGACAAATAAATTACCGGACCCAAGTCTTCAAATTCATCATCCTGTGTCCACGTATCATGTGGCTTTTTCCTCTACTTCTACGTGGCTCTGTGTTGATGCTCACGTATCCTGTTTTCCTCAGGTATATATACCAGCTGGAATCATCCATATCATTCTAAATGATGGTGAAGTGGGGGGGGGGGGGTGGCGCCCTCTCCACTGGCTTACGTGGACAGTTGATCAAGATGTGGAACTTCACAGCAGATGGTTCGAACACCGACCGTGCCTGGGATGTTGGAGGCGCCGAAGCCTTTGGTAATATGTAGAAACGACACACAAGTTTCTCATTTTCTCTTTAAAACGTGAGAGAACTGAAGCTTTCACGTCAGGGTTTGAATCGACTTAACGAGAGAGAGAGAGAGAGAGAGAGAGAGAGAGAGAGAGAGAGAGAGAGAGAGAGAGAGAGAGAGAGAGAGAGAGAGAGAGATGGTACAACAGCTTAATGTTGGTTTTAGATAAGATCCTCGTAATAATGATAACGTATTTGCTGACAACCACAAGGAAGTTGAATCCAAGATAAGTGCCATCCTTCCATGTAGTTTAATTGACCAGATCGCCCGAATCACTGTGACCTTATTGCAATGGATGTTGCATATTCACTTCTATGTGGTATTAAGCACAAGACGTCTGGGATCACGTAGTGAATCACCTTGTCTCTCGTTACTGTGGGTGGAGAGGGGGGGTTGGGGTTGGTTGGCCTGACCTAAGACCATCTTTGTGACCTTTGTGACCCATTTAAAGGCTACCGCTCACCAGGGAAGTAGCGGAGGCTGAGCAGGGAGGCAGGAGGTAATGTTAGCTGAGCAGTGAGGCAAGGGGTAATGCTGGCGACGAGACTGGAACTGGTCAGAAACTGAGACGGTCGAGGATGACTGCTTCTCGCCCCTCACTGTTGCTGTGGGAAACGTGGCTACGTGATGCTGGTGGATACAGATATATATATATATATAAACCTGATCTTAAGCTCATAAGGGCGTTGGACGGGCAGACCTAGTGTAAAGTTTGGACCTAAAGTATCACCTGTCGAACTATCATTATAATCATTGTTATCATTATCATCATTACTACTACTACAACTACTATTACTACTACTACTTTTATCATTATTACTATTACTACTACCACTTTTATCATTATCATTATCACTGTTATCATTATCGTTAAATTGTACAATATTCTGCACAAAAACATCTTTTTTTCATCACATCATACACTCATCTCTCTCGTCGTCATATTTCCCATACCTTGAGGAGAAACTCGACTTCTAACAGAGTGTTTACGTCTGTCATATGAATTACATTTCCTCTAGCATCTTACAAGAAATGAGATCCATCATCACGAAAAATGCTTTGGTCCCACACACGTCCAAGCGACTCATTCTAAACTTATCCTCATTCTTCCCCACCTTCTCGTACTCACCTCTCCATAGCTCTGCCGACACTGGAATGCTCTCAAACTTCTTCATTCACATCCCTAATCACCAGAGTCAATACCATAACTATCTGTCATCTGTCCCTAACTCATTAGCATAGCGAGAGTGGATGTGGCCCTTATCACCAACACCTAAAGAAGGTCTTCCACATTTGTCGACTGGTTGTTTATAACTTGACCTTGATGGCCTTAATGACCATGGCAGTTGCTAGGCCTAGAGCCAAAAGAACCAGCCAAACAACATGAAACCCCCCAACCACCTCCTCTGTTTCACAACCTCTCTCCTCCGATACATTTCCATATCCACCTGTCACACCCAAACCTTTTGAAAAAGCTATATAGAATTAACCCCTTGTGCTGTACTATAACCCTTGCTATCGATGTAGAATAGGCATTTAGCATGCTATAGCTGTTCTGTAGCAGATGACCTCGTCAAAGAGCATCAGGTCTTCTGTTACCTCTCCTTCCTATGTACTGTCTGTCCTTCAGCATACAACCTCGTCGCAGACCATCAGGTCTTCTAACAATCTGGTCTCTCCTCGTGTACTTTACAGTTCATGTTCTACACAAAAAGAGGCACCAGCTCAAGATACTAAGAGAACTGCCAGACACCGTCTTTTCGAGCAGTATTGTACGCCTCTCTCTCTCTCTCTCTCTCTCTCTCTCTCTCTCTCTCTCTCTCTCTCTCTCTCTCTCTCTCTCCCACTGGGCTGGTCCCCGCCACTTGGACCCTTGGTCAGTGGCAGGTTCCCATGGTATGGCCTTCAGGGCTGGACCGTCAACGCCTCTTGTGGTATCAGGGCCGCTAGGAAGTGTCAGGAGACGCCCAGTGAAATTGTGTATCAGTGGAGTCCCTTTTGGGGGGCGCACGCCTTATACCCCGAACGCACACACACACACACACACACACACACACACGTATCTTTTGAACTCTTGTAATCTGGCAGAGTTCCCGGATTCCTTAAGATAATGCAATGCATTGACCCCTCAATGACAATGAGGTTGATCGTCCTCACGCTTTTCCATTAGTGATGTGTTGTGCTAGGTGGCTCGTCCCGCCTGGCAACCAGGGAAATTTCTCCTCACATCGTAAAAAGATCCAACCTCTGTGTGTGTGTGTGTGTGTGTGTGGGTATGGAACAACTTCTATTCCCATGGCATCATTAAGTCAACTTATCAAGCAACAGGAGTCTGCTTAACAGGAACAGATAATGGTGGACAAGGAGGACCAGTCCTCCATCACGTAGATCGACGCTACATCTCCGGACAGACACACCTAGGACATTTTTTCCCCCCCGAAGATTATCAGAAAAACCAGTTATTGGTTCGTAGGGAGACCATGGCGTACTGCTAGGTTAGAAAAGTACGATTATCTCGCATTTACTGAGGTTGCAGACGGCAGGAATTAATTCCTTTATCATCAAGGTGTCATTACAGTGACTAAGGGGTTAGTTTTCTTTATTGTTGGAATCTGATTAATGATTGAAAAACCAAACTGTTTTCGCCAATGACGATACCGTGCCACTTTCCCTTGAGGTTTAAGCTCCGCCCACCATCCCATCGGCTTTGTCGAATCATGGTTGATTTCTACATACTTTCACTGATATTCTGATCGTCAATCAATTAACAAAATAACCCTCAAATTCTTCCAGTAGACGGAAAGTACCCTGCCCCAAGGGATATTTCAAAACAAGGAAGCTATGTTGACGACTTTACAGTTAGACGGGGACGGCGAGGGAATAATAGTAACGTCGCAAGAGGTGGGAGGAATAATAGTAACGGTGCTCTTTGCAAGGTTCCACATGCGAAAGGTTTCCTCGCAGCTCGACTCGCTTGTCAGTGTGAAGATGTGGTTCATAGTGGTAGTGTCGTCCTTCTTGCTGGCCCTTGGTATGTACACAAGTTATGTTACTGAGTAGAACTTAATATGAAAATAAAAACGAAGTCCTCAGCATTCGTCTACATCTTAAGACCAATATAAAGATATCTAACGTAGACATAACTCAGACTCTTGGTCATATACCATTTTTGTAAGACTAAACTATTTCGTACAATGAACATTGTGATTCTTTTTCAATAGATACATCTGCGATAGATGTAGTGCATTTGGTTTAGAAGGAAGATCTGTATCCGTTAGGGTCTGGTGTAGGGTTATATACGATGACAAAGGAGACTTTTGCGAGGTTTTGACGCTCTGCTCTCACAGGTGTTTGTCTTAGATGGTAACACTGTTCTGCCTCTCGCCGGCCCGCAGTGCCAACACACTCATGTCTTTTTGTCCATTTCTACCAATGATTATCATGTTTTTTCTTGCAGTTCCCTCTCGGTAGGATCAACAAAGAACCTTGTTACCTTAATTGTTCATTCAAACACCGTGCCGCGTTATTCATAGCATGTTTTTCCGTCGCAAACCAGAGCAAACAATGTGATACCCTGAAGTGCGGGGAAAAAGATTCTTTGTACAGTGACAAAGAAAAGTTGAGAAATGACAAAGACATCCAAGTGATACTTATTTATTTTTCTTAATTTTTTCTCCGAAGAAAATAAGGTTAAGTTACGTCACATACGTAATAATCTTCGGTGTATCGCAAAACTGTAATAGGACTTTGATGAGTATATATATATATATATATATATATATATATATATATATATATATATATATATATATATATATATATATATATATATATATGAGGTACTGTGTTTTACCTATTGGACTGTAGATATCGTATTATCCCACGGGATAAACCAGTGGAAGACCCAGCCTATCAATGTATTATACATTTAAGTTAATCTACAAATCCACAAGGGTAATCAAAATGCCAAAAAAAAAAACAAAATACGAAATAAAACTTGCATTTCCGACTGTATTAAAAATGTGTTTATTGCGTTGAGCGACCCCTTACAACACTCTTGTGAAGCAACTCTGTAAAACTGGTTTGCATATAAAGCTTTGTTGGAAGAGATATTATGATGTGTCATGTGTAGATTGTCTGTTGCCTTATAGAAAAGCATTGCTGATGTTGCTGTGTTCTTATGGGACTATATATATATATATATATATATATATATATATATATATATATATATATATATATATACACTGGTGTTACAGGAAAGGTCATCCTGTGTGGCTTGACCTGGTTAGGTCAGCAAGTGACCTGGCGTAAGGTGACCTGAGACATCGCCAGACAGACCACACTAGATTCCTTCATGATCTATTTATTTTCTTTTTCGAACTTACGAATGATGTGATGTGAAGTGATTGATTGTATTTCGTTTTAAGCAAATGGCTTCCAAAGACCCACACAGAGCACCTGGGCGGCTGAGTTGTGTTTGCTGGGTGTTGCCCTCGGGTGTGTAGAATGGTGATGACAGAGAGATAGATAGATAGATAGATAGATAGACAGAGAGAGAGAGAGAGAGAGAGAGAGAGAGAGAGAGAGAGAGAGAGAGAGAGAGAGAGAGAGAGACTCTGCTCTCTTGATATGGTCACAACGGCAGCTCAACAGCTGGTTCCTCTCTCTCTCTCTCTCTCTCTCTCTCTCTCTCTCTCTCTCTCTCTCTCTCTCTCTCTCTCTCTCTCTCTCTCTCTTCCCCGCTGATACTCAAGCCAGTCCGTTTTCTCTCCCCGCCATTCTATTCACTTTCCCTTTTCCCAGGCTCTATCTCTGCTTCACTAACGGGGCCCCTTTCACTTGTACCTCTCTCTCTCTCTCTCTCTCTCTCTCTCTCTCTCTCTCTCTCTCTCTCTCTCTCTCTCTCTCCGTCCACCTCACTTTCCCTTTCCGTCTTGTCGTGAGGCATACCGCTACCTGGGGCCTGACCTTCCCTTAGTCCTTGTTTAAAGACACGTCCAACATTCACCTCCCTCCTCCAGCAAGTTGATCGACCACTCACTCCTGCTCACTGTGCCGCGATCCGGACCGGCCGGCCAGCTTGGCCCTCGCAACACACACACACACACACACACACACACACACACACAGTCGCACACACACACACACACACACACAGTCGCACATACTCACACACACACACACACACACAGTCGCACATACTCACACACAGATGGGGCGCCCTCTACGAGTGTACGTCTACCTCTCCGTACGGTATGAATAGATAATCATAAATGGGGGATCAATTACACTCCTGTAACTACCAATCCCATCTTCGTAAGCACGATATGAAACCTTCGTACGAACGTAGATTACCTGAAACTACTTGTGAATATTACTCGTTTTCTTTGACACGTAAAAGATACAGAAAATGCTTTGCGGTTATTCTATTTGTGGAGATATATCCTCCTCCGAGAGATTTACATGTAAATGTCACCATTTACACGAGACTTCCCACCTGTAAAAGAGGAAATAGAACGGAAGTTGACTGGGAATTGCACATGGCCGTGGCATTTCGTTTCGACCTTATGGAGAGAGGAAGAAAAACTACACAAAGGTTTAATTAACCTTAAGTTCCTGTTCCCTTCCCTTAAAGCCACATTTCAAGTCGCACCGCAAGTAAAGGAACGTAAGTATGTAAGTAACAGATGGGCTGCAGATACGAGACATAACGTTATCGACTTGGACGAAAAAAAAAAAGGAAATGGGGGACTTAGGTGGGTGTGTGGGGGGATGGGGGTTGGTTCGAGGTTATGGGTTGGGTGTTGGGGACAAGATACCGTTGTGCAGACCCGACATTAACCCAAGGTCGCCAAGGTGAGAGGAACCATGTCTCCCTTCCTCCTCTCTCTCTCTCTCTCTCTCTCTCTCTCTCTCTCTCTCTCTCTCTCTCTCTCTCTCTCTCTCTCTCCTCCCTCCCTCACCCACTCTCCTCATCCATCCCCACTTGTATAGAATCCCCATCACTCCTCCACTTCATTCTTCCTTCTTCCCTATTTTCATCTTCTCCCCCGTCATTCATTTAGTTTCCCCCTGAACTCCCTTTCTGTCCCCTGTCCACCCCATTTTCATCTTTACATCTTACACCCATTGTCGATTTACCTCATTTAGCACTGTCTCTATCTATCATCTCCCACTACGTCAACAATCTACCCCGTTTATATCCCATATTTCACTCATCTTTCTGAAATAGACAGTTCTATGTCACTCTGATATAGCTTTCAATATCCTATTTAGCTAACTACCTTTCGGACAATTACAACACCAATAACATAATTAACATTTTGCTTCATCAGGTCCATCATGGTGATTAGTATATTGACCCATCGACCCCTCTAACTACTAGTTTCAAGAACTAATTAGGTCTGCAACATTTACAACAAAACTAGTATTCTCATGGCTTAACAGTGTGATGAGATAACCATCAATTGGACAAACTAATCACCCTATTGGAAATCTGTTGGATGTCTTTATGATTCAACCAAACTATTCACAATTATTTTCTATTTCTGCTCAAAGTCTTATCAAACTTGTTTGCTTTATCATCATAATGTTCTCTTTGTCACTGAGGTGACCTAATTGTCTCTCTGATGAGCCAACTACCAATCTGACAACAAACGACAATGATCTAACAAGTAATTTCAAACTTATTGTTACGAGGAACTTAAATTTTTTTTTGTATCACTTACCTGATTCACATTTCAGTGATCCTACTACACTGAGACCAGTTTTTCCCAGGTGAGCCTACCACCACTGAGCTACGCGCCCGACCTTCACCGTGACCAGGTCATGTCTGTTCGGTAATCACGTGAATTCTCAAAGATTGAGTCCGAAGCGGCAGAGACTTGGAACGAGCATCTTCGAACCGGCATCTTCGAAACGGCCACCTTGGCAACAATTGCATCGAACCTCTTACCAGTGCCATTAACGTTCTAGATTAACTTCGTATTTTGTATTTCGTATTTCATATACTTAGCTTTAGCTGTGAAGTTGTAGATATCAATCGTATCAAGATAGTGTGATATGATAAGGATGAAAATCTCTTACATAACTGTCATTCATTCGTTTCTCTTCTGCTTATACGGTAAGGTTCGATGCTTCCAACTCCCCAGGACCATTCTTGCAACATACTCCCACCTCACATAGAGTGTAACCCATAGTTTCCCACACTAAACCAGCTGTTAAAGGTTTTAGTCTTTTTGCCACAAGTATTCAGATTTGATAAACCTCGAGTTATCATCTTTTACAGATAATCCTACTGTAACACTAACGTGTAACCCTGTATTTTCTCGGTCACTCAGTTCGTAAAAAAACATTCCTATTCACTTTCCACAGACTTCATCCTTTCCTTATCACCCCTACGTAACACCTTCAAGACTTGAACACCTCTCGTACAATTCTCTCTCTCTCTCCATCTCCATCTCCTGCTATTCTCTCAGTAATACCAATTCATTCCATTCAGAATACCTCTTGCATTTCCCTCACATACTCACAAATCTTCATACTTCTTTCGAGATTGAGTACCTGATTATCCTTAAAAATGAGCTGTTCAGTACTCACTCAGCTTGTCAGCTCCTCCTCTTCATTTTCAACCATCTTTCCTACGTCATCATTCCATTTTTATGTACACACACACACACACACACACACACACACACACACACCCGTATCCACACTTCAGGACATTGCGCAACGTCCAAAAGTTATTCTGCATATTTTTGTTGACTCACGTCAACCTCTGAACCAACTTCTGGAGATAACCTTTTACTCATACGTTCTCTTTTATGTTCCTGGCTCCAGCGAGGCTAGTTCGATCGCCACTTTATTCAGGTCTCATAAGATGGCGAGACGAAACATAAACTGCCTTTTCTTCATCGACCGTGTGTCATCTGGTCAAAATAGTGATTCCAATAAGAGAGAGAGAAAAAGCCCAGCTTCCTCATGGCTATATCCCTCTACGGATACTCCTTCGTCGTTATCCGTTTTGGAAAGCAAAGACGTGAACATCAGTGTCCCTTCCTTGTGCTCTGTCCTTAACCCATATCGTCTGACTTATCCCTTACATAAGGGACTTTCTCCGCCGGGTCGGCTCCCTTTGCTACACACCCTTCCAGTCCCCCCTTAAAATTCAGCTTTCACCTTCCACACACACACACACACACACACAAACAAACAAACAAACAAATAAACAAACAAACACTACAGTTTTGATAGAATAAAGTAAGCCTTTCAACCCATCTGTATCGTGAGGTGAGCCACTGGTATTTCAAACCCCAGTGACGAATATTGCTGAATATGTCACTAGTTACTCTGACCTACTCTATGTGATGTCATCATTCCCTCCTGTGATCTCGATTGTGCATAATGACTCCTTACTCTACGACTCCTTTTCCTCATTCTTACTCTAGTCGTTCTATGCACCGTACATAAGCTACATTTACTCTTGTCTCTTCAATCTGCACGTCAGGAATTACTCTATCAACTGAGCCAGTTACTCTCTTCTTCCTCCTTCTTCGGTGTCATCGCTGATTCTTGCTGCCATTTACTTCACCCGTTATTACGTAATTACCATTAACTTGGTTTTATTATTCTTAAATGTCACTAATTCTACCTTCCTGTTTAGTTCCTCATTCACTCTAAGTGTTTATCTGCCATACGTGACTCTCATTGCCCTCTAGCATTATCAAATACTCTACAATGACTACTACTACTACTACAACTACTACTACTACTACTACTACTACTACTACTACTACTACCATGAGTACTACTACGACATGGTATATATGTATATACAAGGTTAAGAGACAGGGCAACACTACTGTACAACTCTCTCTCTCCATAACACACAACTGGTAATCACTAATTGTGTGTACACATACAGATGTTCAACACATGCTACTGTGTAATCATGACCCAGCATTCATCACTTAGCATCTAGCGTTGTATACCTAGCACCCAGCAGTGTTAAGAGAAAGTGACAGTGGTGGCGCAGAAAACAAGACTCAGGGAACACTTTCACTGTGCCCAGACTGGATGACCCCAGGATCTGGGGGGTCACAGTTGCTGGGGTTGGCTGGGGATAGGAGACGAGGGGAGGCAGAGTACTCGCCAGATGGGGAGTGGCTTGGGGTCAAAGTGCTGAGGTGGGCTGCAGGTAAGCAAGGGGGGGAGGGAGGGAGGGAGGGAAGGTACCCCAGAGAGAGAGAGAGAGAAGAGGAGGAGGAGGACGGATAGAGGACAAGGAGTAGAGAGAGAGAGAGAGAGAGAGAGAGAGAGAGAGAGAGAGAGAGAGAGAGAGAGAGAGAGAGAGAGAGAGAGAGAGAGAGAGAGTCATGAATCATTGAGAGCGAGTTCGTTGTTGTGACACAGGCAAGATCATGCGTGCCAGGCAGAGACCTGACGAGCATCGGCAAGGCTGAGGGAGCATCGCTCGTGTGTGTGTGTGTGTGTGTGCAAGACGCCTCAGAAGACCTGAATGACAGGATGGGGTGAAAGGTTAAAGTTCGTGACCTGAGGCTAACGCCACTTTGAAGGTAGACGATGAGGTCTTGGATGTCAGGAGAGGCCACCGGCCCCCAACGGAGGTTAGGTCAGCTGGAGTAACACAACAGCAGCAGCAGCAGCAGTAGTGGTAGTGATGGCAGTAGTCGTAGCAGTGGTGGTTATAGCAGGTGTACAAGAAGAAGACGCATCAGGTCATCAAACGGAGGCCAGTGTTTTAAATGTAGGAAGAGAAGAGATGAAATGAAAAAGGCGACATCAGGGAGTTAGGAGAGGGAGGGAGGGTTACCGCCACAAGCAACACAGCAGAAACAACCAAACAGCAGCAGGAGCAGCAGGAGCAGCAAGCAGCAGCAGCAGCAGCAGCAGGTATTGGTGAAGCTTGTGAATGAGAGCGAGGCAGTCACCTCCGCTATCGAGGCGACCCACAGGGCGGGGCAGAGACCCACTGTGTTTGTCTGAGGTCGTGCTACAGCCTCAGGTTGGAGTCACTTGTTTCGAAATGGTAAGGACTTGTGGCTGCAACACGTCCAGCTCCACTACTAGAGAACAAGACTTAAAACTAGAGTCACGAGGCTCGATGGTTCGTCAGCCTAAATGCCTCTTTTTAGGTAGATGATATCGACAGGATTATATATATACATAAAGCAAAAGCATTCTTTCAATATAAAAGTTGAAACCTTAGAAATCATGAGAAAGCTGAACATGGGAAAACAGACATCTGACCTGTTGGCAAAAAAAGTCTGAGCTCTACACACACACACACACACACACACACACACACGCACACACACACACACACACGCACACACACACACACACACCGTAATCACTAGAAACGTCAGCTCTTCAACCACAAGAATTCTAAGGTCTTACAACATCAGAAATCAGGAGAGTGAAGAAAGAAGATGGAAAATATTTGATCTCACAAAATGCAACCCACAACTACCTTGTCTGTGCTTTGTGGTCTGAGCACGTCTGTATGTCTTCCCGAGAGCCGTGTGTCATAGAGTGACAGGAGTCTTGGCCTCAGGCAAGAAAAAGAAATGAATGAAGATACGTAATCGATGGGAGAATACAAGGAAGACCATTATCTTACATCAGTTATGATCTTCCTTTCCTGCCACATAAGATGTAGTATCATACACAGGTTTCTGGCACACTCACACTTATACCTGACTGATATCCAGTGTGTGTATAAGAGAAGAGAGACTTTCTGACCACTTGCATAGCTCTCCCTGATCACTCACCCTGCACATCAAACTGCTCGTCAAGCGAAACCATCGGTATGGTCCACACACACACACACACACACACACACACACACACACACACACACACACACACAAGACGTCTCCACTTTCCACCATGATAAAGAGGCAACCCTTTGTTTTCCTTATGTTAAATATCTTCTAAATCATTCCCATCTAAATCATTCTTCTAAAGCAGTCTCATACAAACTAAACTTTTGAGGGAAGTTTCCATCATAGCCAGAAAGCATCCATGGTTTCATTTAGATGTATTTATGACCAGCTCAACAGTTAATGAAAGACAGAATGTAGTGGTATAGTCTCATTGTTCATGATGCCCTTCGAGTCCTACATGGATACAGTAACATATTTCCTCTGTAATGCTTGAAGCCTCTCACAATCCATGATCTCGGCTACCCTCCTCCCTCCTCTTTCTTCTCACCAACCACTCATCTACCACACGGCCCACACGACCATACAACCCCTACCAGACCCTCTCCTCTCCAGTGGTCTCCAGGCCACCACACATCTCACCCCAAATCCTCACTGATTCCGACGTCGCTGCACAGATCATCCAACCCGAACTCACTCAACTCCCGGGTGTCTCTGAATTCAGGGAACCGGAGTCCTCGCATTTATGACGAAGACGCGAGAGAGATAGGGAGAGAGAACCCACCTTGAAAGCATCTTGAGCACTTTCTCGTCTGTCTTATCAAGCTATCGGCTGAAAGACTCCGGAAGACATTTTCCACCACATTTTACGACCGTCGCAAACGACACTATTCATCAAGATATCTTTTAAGTCACAGTGAGACGTATGTTGTGTTTCCGTCTTTCGCTTTTCCGTCCATCAAAAGAGTCGTCTCACGTACCTCGTCCTGAGGGGTTCGTTCCACGTCTCCTGTTGGTGGCACTCGTTTTGTGTGACCAAACCAGCGGAACTGTGTTCTTTCTCCCCCCTTCATCCACTATTCTTACCTTCCTCAGTCACCATCACAATGAGACGCAAGACTCCCGTTCGTTTTTATCTCCCCGTCTGCAGTTTGACTTTCGCACTTTCCAGTTAACACCCGGGTTTCTCTTCTGATGGATAAGACTGGATTTAAGGTGGGTTGGTGGATGTGCACTTTACTCATCTCTGACACATCCTGACAGTACTTGGACTATCTTAAAGGTCCACCATACACCGGTAGACTCCATAAAAGCTACTTAAAACCACATATGTTTCTTTCATTTCAGTTTAATTGTAACTGCTTTTCTTTTTATGACAGTCATATGTTCATATTCACTGTATCCGATTATAATCATATATTTCACCAACGACTCTGGAGATGGGAACAACTTGGGAACTTATAAGGAGAGAAAATGAAATTGGAACTGATGGGGTATAGGAAAACGTGTATAACAAGATGGAAGGGTAAATGTGTGTGCAGGATAATCAGGTAAAACCAGAGATGGTTGCATAATAGAGTACATAGAAATACAAGAACTACAGTGGATTACAGTGTCCAGGTATGACTGGAAAGATTATCTTGTTAGCCTGGTAACTGCCACTGTGAGAAATGTATTGCTGAACTTCCTGGAAGCAAAGACGAAGACGAACAGCAGAATTTTAGGAGACATTAAACCAGAACTCTGGATTCTGGTGACCTGAGGAAAACACTTGAGAAAAAAATGGTATTTACGTTACCGACATCGGAAATTCGTATGACAGAGTGAAAGGTGAAGGATTTTGGAAAGCTTTTTGACTATGGTGTGTACTGGGAAGTACGTGTGAAGGCTGCCTAGTGGATTTTAGGGGAAGTGTAACCTTACCTTCCGTGGGGTTAGATTGCGGTAGCTGTTAAAGGGCGGGCAAGGTGAGGCGGTGGAGTATGCTTGAGAAGTTTGAGAGAGGAGGCGCGCTTACTGTGGTGTTGTCATGCAAAAGGTGAGGGAGGACCAGGGACGACTCCTCCGGGGTTAACCAGTTAGTTTCAGAAGGATATACGAGTTGGGGGAGAGGGGGAAATGGGGGAGGGGGTTTAGAAGGGGGTGGGAGGGGAAGGGGGGAATCAATACACAAAACTGGTTTTTGGAGGTTAAAGGGTGGGCTTGTGAAGGCCAAGTGTTGGAAGCCAGACTGATGAAACCACCGCCTCAAGCTTGGGGCCCAACGAGGGTTGCTCCTGAGCGCATGGTGGGGAGTTATCTGTTTACTGCAAGCCCATTGGTGGATCCCCGGATGGTCTGGTGTACGTGTGTGTGTGTGTGTGTGTGTGTGTGTAATTTTTCCATGTGTACCGTTACGTGGGACGTACAGGTGTGGTTGGGTAAGTGGGCATGTACGCCTGTGTAAGGATGCGGGTAGGTATGTACGTCTCTTTCCCGAGAAGGACTGAGCAGAACACACACACACACACACACACACACACACACACACACACACAGACCCTCGTGGAAGGGATCGAAAGGTCAGCTGCAGTGTCTTCCCCAGGGTGTGTGTGTGTGTGTGTGTGGCAAGACAGGACTTGTGCACCTTGCTGGAGGAGGAGGAGGAGGAGGAGGGAGGCTGGGTGTATGTGTATGTGTGTGTGTGTGTGTGTGTGTGTGTGTGGGGTTACCACCTTGCCTCAACACACACACACACACACACACACACGGTCCTTAACACCTCTCTGTCACAGCCGTGTCGTCATCGAGGCTCCACAACCCACTGATAAGTTTGACCAAGCATTTCCGAGACAATGTCCGAGCGTGCGTGAGTGGGAGGTGACAGTTGTGATGCAACCGAGGTTTTCTTTTTAGTCCGACCAAAGTTGACAGGAAAGTAAAGATACACGTTAAATGGCCGTTCGTGAAGGTCTATCTATCCATCAATCTATCTACCTACCTATCTATCTACCTATCTATCTTTATACTTTTAGCACATATGAAGGTCTAATATGAAGGTCTAATATGAAGGTCTAATATGAAGGTCTAATATGAAGGTCTAATACGAAGGTCTAATATGAAGGTATAATAAGCTTCTAAATGAAATCAGAGCCGCTGATACCAACTGGAACGTGAAGGAGAATCTGAAACTTATAAAAGAAACTGGTGTCCAGTTTTCTGATCCCTTCTCCCTCGTCTTGAATTCCCTGATGGATCCATTCCTTGCGGCACAGTCTGTTGTACTCCTAAACTTCTTCATCTATCGGGTCTACAGATCGAAAAAAAAAAGAGAAAATCCACTTGTGAATGTCTGGTCACTTGCGTCATCACCTTGAACGTGAAAGAATGACAGAGAGTTATCATAATTATATTTCACGTGATGAACACAAAGCTAACTTTAAAAGAAGAAAGAAAAAAAAACACTTGATAATGTGATGATACAGAAGTCATTGGATAAACCAATGCGATATTGTCTTTGACCAACTTGCACAATCGTTTGTCTGTTAATATTTCTGGTCAATAGGTCTATGTTGTGTGTGTGTGTGTGTGTGTGTGTGTGTGTGTGTGTGTGTGTGTGTGTGTGTTTGTCCATCTCTGTATGCAGTGAAGCTTCTTGCCTCTAAGCCAAGTTACTATCAATATTATAGTTATCATTATCATTATCATTATTTGTATTATCAAAATCATTATCATTATTAGTATTAGTATTATTATCATCATTATCGTTATTATTACCATTATTGTCATTATCATTATCACTATCATTATCATCATTAACGATAGTTCTGCATTTTCAGTGGTTTTTCAAAGTGTCTGCTGATAATGTCGGGAAAAATATTTATTTCAATTCATCCAATCATTTGATAATCATACACAGTCAGGCACAGCGGGAGGAAAAAAGTAAAACACAGCAAAGTTTTATTCCAAAGTTGTGTGGACGATGTATACTTTGCCTGTGCTTCTTACAACCTCACAACCCTCGATGTAAATGTAAATACTTTAAACATTTTTTCCTGCTATCTCTGTTATCTCTGTTATCATCTCTGTTATCATCTCTATTGTTATCTCTGTTATCATCTCTGTTATCATCACTGTTGTTATCTCTGTTATCATCTCTGTTATCATCTCTGTTATTATCTCTGTTATCATCTCTGTTATCATCACTGTTGTCATCTCAGTTATCGTCTCTGTTATCATCTCGGTTATCTCTCCTCAGCCACGGGGCAAGACTATGCCGCCGAATGCCCAGCTCCTGATGGTTTCTTTGCCGACGCCCGGCAGTGTGACAAGTACTACAGCTGTACCGACAATGTGCTGACGGAGAAGCTGTGTCCTGATGGCATGGCCTTCGTCGACCACAACTCCAAGATTGAGAAATGTGATTACATCCCACATGTCGACTGCACAGGCAGACCAGACCTTCGTAAGTGTTGGGGTTATTATTTCTCTGTCTCTGTCATTACGTAGTTATTTTTTTTTGTTTTCTTTCTTTCACTTCACGAGGAAGGAGCTCTGCATTCATGGGAAGGAAGGGGGCACATTTCTTATCTTTGCTCTTAGGCGATATTTTAGGTTTGTGTGTGTCGTCCACAATTCACATTTCCATCACTTGATTTATTCTATTCATTGAGTGTGTGTATGTGTGTACGCCAGGTAACCATTCACCAACGAAGCTCCAAATTGACCTATGCTCACACACACACACACACACACACACACACACACACACACACACACACACAACACAACACACACTGATGACCCTTACATACTGGAAACTCGAGGACATGAGGTGGAGCCCCATGAGTGTAAAACCTCTCTCCCCGAACTGTGCAAATAGGTAATTACAAACATGTAATTACACTGATTACATCCACACGCTCACTGACCATACGCTTACACTGACTACATACTGACCTTACTAACCAACAGATCACACTGACACACTGAGTCATTATACTGAATTAGTTCCTGACAGACGGGCCACATGTAAACCCTGACCACGCCCTTTAGTTGACCATGGCCACAAACTGTTATTCTACCACAAGGTATTCATACCCACATGCTGACCACACCCACAATGCTGACCACGTCATGTGCTGACCACACCCACATGCTGACCACGTCACATACTGACCACGTTACGTGGTGACCATACCCACATACTGACCACGTCACATGCTGACCATGTCACATGCTAACCATACCCGCATACTCACCACATCTGTACGCTGACCAAACCCACATGCTGAGAGCATCATGTGCTGATCCTCACCCACATGCTGAGCACTTCCACATAGTAACTAGGCCCACATACTGACTACACATTTCCATCTCCTCTCAACCCACAGAGCCAGCACAACCCAGTGGCAACTGTCCTCGACAGAACGGATACTTCCGTCACCCTGACTCAAAGG
Source organism: Panulirus ornatus (assembly GCF_036320965.1). Taxonomy (NCBI): domain Eukaryota; kingdom Metazoa; phylum Arthropoda; class Malacostraca; order Decapoda; family Palinuridae; genus Panulirus; species Panulirus ornatus. The sequence goes on along the minus strand of NC_092271.1, from coordinate 26,901,008 downwards.
TGTGCAACGAGTTCTTCTTCTGCAACGCTGGTACTGGCAACTCCCTCACTTGCCCCGATGGTCTGCTCTTCAGCGAGAAGACCAACAACTGTGGCTGGCCAGATGTCGCCGAAAGGACCGGATGCGCTGATGAAAGTACGTGGCGGCGCACACGCACGCTCGTGCGCTCTCGTGGTTATTTCGGGGGGGGACTGATGGTATAACCTGTGGGTCACATGAACCCAGAGAGTCTGGTGAACGTAAAGGGGATCTAATTCTTAATTCCATTTGACGAAAAATGTCTTCGAATCTTTTCAAAGGAATCACTTCTTTCCACGCCAGTCTGTATGAACTTTATCAGGTATTGCTGAAATGATGGAGTTTAGATTAAAAAAAAAGGTCATAAAATCCCTCTAAAACATCAATTACAATAGTGGTTTTATATGGATTAATCTCCTGGAATCCCTCTAAATATATGAAACTTTTCCCCAAGTGGATTCTTTTTTTCATATAAAACTTCTCAGTACTCATGGAACTTTACACCCCTCCACCCCCAGTAGTGATCTAACATAGGCCAATGTCATCAAATCCATCTAGAATTATGAAACTTCCACACCAGCAGGCGCTGTAGTATATAAATCCAGTCCCTCTACAACACTCGTCTGGAATTGTACAACTTTCCCTTTTGCTTCGCCAGAGACGACGGGCTTCCAGTGTCCAAAGGTGACTGCGGACGTAGCCAACGCCCATCCTCGCTACCCAGACCCAACTGACTGTCAGTTCTTCTATGTGTGTATCAGCGGCGTCAACCCCCGCAGGAACGGTTGTACGTTCGGTCAAGTCTTTAACAGCAACGTGTCCGCCTGTACTCCACCACAAGAAGTCCCAGAATGGTTTGTCATCTGTCTGCAGCATGTACTCTTCGTCTCCACTGACTAGAACTCTTTTCTCTTTATAAATCTATCTCCAGTTGAATATACGCGCATGCGTCGTTGCCAAATTGTAATTGCCTATTTCTACTGTATGGGGAGAGAGTTGTACAATCGTGGGACTTTAGTATCCTAACCTTTTTACGCCACTAAATAGCCTCTTAAACCCCTATAAACTACTAGTATTCACTATTTCATCGGTTCGTTCATTCCAGCCACCTATCACCTTAACACTAGACCAACATATCCTAACGCCTGTCATTATATATCAGTCTTCTCAGATCAGGCACCATCTTAATTACCCTTCTTCTCTCTCTTCTCAATCATACATATATTTGTGCTTCTTTTTTCTTTAAGGTGAGGTGGCCAGACTTGCGAGGCATAATCCACCTCTGCTCTGATATGCATTGTAAATAGATTACCAGACATGTCCCGCTTCGTGTACCTGAACGCGCTTCTTATGTTTACCATCAGACAGTATCCCTTTTCTTTAAGTCTCTTAATGTGTAGCTCAGGCGATATATTTGGCACAGAAGTGAATCTCTGCTTCCATTTGCCTAACCACTCTTGGAGTTGGTCCAAGTCCCTCTGTAAGCTAATGCAGTCATCATCGTCATTCTCTCATGACCTTGATATCGTCTGCAAACATGTTAAGATACGATTCCAGTCCATCTGGCAAGTCATGTATGTACATCAAGAACAGGGGTGGACCCAAGACCGAACCATGCGGCACGCCGCTCTCAATCCCAGCCCACACCTTCGCTCCCTACGTAGTCTCCTGTCCAGTGAAGGAGCCTACCTGCCTTATTTCTACTTGGAGATCTGGGTTTTCATCAACCTCCAAGTGAGGAACTGTGTCAAAGACTTTTTAGGAGTCATAGAATACGCAGCCTACCCATGCTTCTCTTTGATCTATGGTGGAACTCACCCTGTTTGAGAAGTCTGAAAGATCGGCTATACGTGTTCGTCCTTTCCTTATAGCTGCGTAATCTCCCAGTTAAAAGACTTCTCCTGCAAGTCATTCATTTGCTTTCTAATTATCTTATATCGTGGTTGATTGACCACACTTATTTCAGTTTCCTAATTCCCTTTCTTAGAATATGAGCACAACAATTTGCCCTCTTCCACCTTTTTTAAGACGACCTCTCCCGATAAAAATTCACGAAACAATATTCTTAATGGTTTATCGTTGTGTGTGTGGGAAGGGGAGGAAGGGTATTGAGGTATTTCTGTTATCATAAGAACTGATATAAAGAACCGAACCTATATCTTCCCTGATCTCTTACAGTGCTGACTACTACAGCGAATACTTCGAGGACTACTTCAACACCCTGACCACCTCCAAAGGCTTGGCCGGAGGTGATATCATCGCGGCCGCCATCGCTGCTGGCTACGACGTGCCAAATCTCAAGGACAAGGTGCGCGTTGGCAATAGGGATTCAAGCTCCCTGCGCAGGCGCCCATCTGCTCCTCGCACCCAGACCTCAGCCGCTGCTCCCGCCCGTGCAGCTCAGCGTGCACCAGCCCGACAGTAAGCTTTGACTGCTTCGTTCCTCAGGAAGAATGTGTGGGAACAGGACCATTTTCGTATCAAACGAATCATTTATTTCACAGTCCATTCGTATTATCCCAAGTCTTCACTGACTGGTTTACTGACCATTCCAATCTATATAGTGATTATTCTTGAAACTGCCAGTTACCATTTCATACCATGTCACTGGGTGTGTCAATACGATCATTTTCAATCATGTTTTTCATCTGATTGTGCATTTATTTTGGGTATAGTTCATTTTCTCCTCTTTTGCTGTCTGTACCCTTATTTTGGTCTCCTCTTGGCCTCTCACGTGTGTCTCTTATCTCTTTCTTCACATCTTCCTGTCTCTATTTCTAATGAGTCTCTTCTACTTCCCACTATCTTCCTTCCCTTTTACAACTCAATACTTTTTTTTCATTTTGGTTTCATTTACATTCTCCGTCCCGTCACTTTTTTACGGTCGGTCTTCGCTCGTCATCTCATTCCTATCCTATTTCTTTTTTTGGACTTAGTTCCTCATCTGTGCAGACTAGTTCTCCTCCTTCATTCCTCTCAATGATATTCAAGTATTTTGAGAACGATCCACGAATACTAGACTCCACTTAAACAAGAATTTGCAACAGTCATTCCCTCTTGAGTGCACGTCATCTCCTTGACCAACCCTGCCGACTATGGATGTCCTAGTTTCCATAACCTGTGTCTTACTTCCCTCAGGGAACTAGCGGTGGCGGCAGCACCTCAGCCAAAGCCTAGTCGCACGTCTTCTCGTCCTCAGCCTCGTAGGTAAGATTCCCATCGCCAGCATCCGTACAGAGGCACCAGTGTCTTGAAAAGAATGGGAAACGAAATATGAATAGAAAATGTGTCCCAGGGATGGGAATATTTCCTCTCTTTTTTATATATATGATGTATATTATACTACATTCATGAGTGGCATTACCCTGTATTAGTTATATCATTCTGAAAAGTTTACGTCATTCATTGTATGTTGTTTCGCGCACGGTATCGAATCCCAGGTGTCAGATCATTCTATTGGTTCATATCGATTGATTACAGGAAAATGTATCAATCCATCACCAACAGGTCATTTGTATCTCTGGTCGCCATAGAGACTCCAAAATGTACGCTAACCTCGCCTATGTCTCTCTCTCCTTCACCAGACCTGGCTCGTCCAGCAGCCGCCGTGTCGTCAGGCCTTTGCCAGCAGCCCCAGTCCTCGCCGCCACTCAACCATCGCCACCACCACCACCACCAACACCAACACCAACACAGCCAAAGCCAGCTCTGGACTACGCCGACTACGCCTACGACCTGGCTGGCGACACTGCTTTCTACGATTACCCAGCTGAAGCTGCCCCTGCTCCTGCCCCAGCACAGACCACCATTCCAACAACACCACCACCGCCACCTCCGACAGAAACTTCAGCTCCCCGACGCACCATCCTGCAAAGGCGTCCGCGTCCCCAAAGAAGAAGGGGACAGACCACAAACTAAAACTGAGGCAGCTTAGGGTGTTATGCGATGGTGCGAGAGACAGACAGAAAGCCTGATAAGAAGTGGGATGGACCAAGTAGTATTGTTAGATAATGTAACCAATTCGAAAGCCCTATTAGGAGTGGGAGGGACCAAGTAGTGTCATTTGATGGCTGAAGAAGCCAATCAGACAACCCGAAAGCTAGTGGGAGGAACCCATCATAGTATACCTCGAGAAATTGGCGTGACCTGTAGATATTTGGGTCTTCCTGAGGTACATGGGCTTGGCTGTGGCTCTCGTATGTAAACATTGATCTTCGAAAGCCTTTTGGAGAATCCTGCGACGAACTGACTGTGTACATTTCATATGCATAATTCTAGATTTTCTTTAGGCTAAGAGAAACGCTAATCTAAGGCGACCATTCATTAACATCAGACAGTGTAAAGAATAGGAGAGACTTTAGCTGAAAAAAACATTCTTGTCAACCAGTTTCCATCTACACATCATTGAAAATAATAATACATGCGAGCAACGAAGAGCATGTATAACAGTATGATAAAATCACCTTATAAGCTGTTATTGACAGCACAAGATGTTGTACTTTCCAGAGTCGTCTTCCGAATGAAAGTGATCAGCTTCGATGATCAGATGTGTGAGGAAGCTGGACTGTTTTAGATATCAATGATGAATGATTTTAATCGAGAGTCGAATCATCAAAAACATTTGTTAGATGACGTAGAAAGACAGCTACAAGATCTGAACGAGTGGCAAACGCTGATTGGATGGGTTTTAGGTTTATGGGCCTCCATGGTAGGATTGGATATACCCAAATTTTTGTTACTGTAAAATATACTAATATTTCTTCGTGTACAGTTCAGTTTTGATCCACTTCTGTGTTTTTCAATAAATTTGTTTTGTAGATTGTTTTTTGTGGTTTATTTCCCTCTCTAGTATAAGCAAGATGGATTAAGAATATCTCTTCTCTTTTTTTCTTTTCTTCCCTTGTTCTTCCTGCATCCAACTTTAAAGACTAAACATTCTCTCTCTCTCTCTCTCTCTCTCTCTCTCTCTCTCTCTCTCTCTCTCTCTCTCTCTCTCTCTCTCTCTCTCTCTCTCTCTCTCTCTCTCTCTCTCTCTCTCTCTCTCTCTCTCTCTCTCTCTCTCTCTCTCTCTCTCTCTCTCTCTCTCTCAACGTATACGTATTGGGACCTGACAATAGCTATATTCGCGTCATCACCAAACTGACGCTTCTCAGTTAACCCCCAACCCTCCCCACCCCCCCACAACAACCCCCCCAAGAATGATATTACCCTGGAACCTCTGGTAACAGTGAAGTAAACCAGGAGGTAACCTGACTGACGTTCGTGTCATGCAGACATATGGCACTTTCGTGAACTGGCATAGAAAGAAAGAGTTTTGGACTTGACCTGACTGACGTTCGTGTAGAGAAGACATGTGATGATTTCGTGAGCTGGTGTCTAATCAATGTCAGTGGGTTGACCTGATGTCCGTTTGGTGGAGGCTTGTGACGATGTCGTGATCTGGCTGAACAGGCTGGGAGGTGACCTGACATTCGTCTGGTAAAGTTGTTAGGTCACGTTAGTGCTTGCGAAATGAAGACCTAGAATACTGAACATCCATTTTACATACAGGTCAAGTTTTCTTACATCCTCCGCCAACTGCTCCAGAAACCACAGGTTACCAGACGCACAGATAACTCGCATCTCCCACACACACAAGGAAGGAAGGAAGGAAGGAAGGAGTATCCTTGCCCAAATCTTACTCATCACTTACTGTCATAGGACCTCTGAACTCATGGGGTGTAATATACTTCAAACGATTGGATATATTGCGCGCTACAGCGTGGCATTAATACATGACGTCGATATATACCATCGGGTCAGTATGTGCCCCTTAGATCAAACTTTGGATCTCTTAAATGAGCCGGGGTTCGATCCTAGGGAACCTATTAGTGTGTGAGGGGGGGAGGGATGTTCAAACTCTAGGACGCAGCCTTCGGCAATCGTGCTCATCTCCAACTCTTGGGTCACAGGCAACACGAAGGTTAAATACGATACTGTTTTCTCATTCGATCTCCAAACACTGGAACGTGCAGACGCCGTCTGGATCTACCCTCATTCCTCGGAAGGCAGTTCGGGGAAAGTCACAGGAGGTACAGTTTTAACTTTGGTCATGCTAATGGCTGAAATTGTATTGAGAAAATACATTTATTCAAAGATCCTTGGGGCTATAACATGGGAAGAGGGGTGTCGAACAGGGTTTCAACGCATACAAAAAGGATATGATATTTATAGTGGTTGGAAGAAAGGTGTTCTTATGGTGGGCTATACATGCTGGGATGGCCTCAATGCTGTTGTGGCACTGAACTGCACGTCGTGCCGGTATGAGCCTCTGGTGGAAGGAGGTGACGATGGTGCAGTGGCCTCTTCCGTATTGGCTGGCTCGGTTTCAGCTCATGGTTGACGAAAAGGACAGGTGGTGTAACATGGGACCAAAGGATGATCTTGCATGCTCTTCTCTGTATATTTTCCAATAGTCTTCGTTGTATGACGGAAAGGAAGGAAGACCAGGCGAGAGGTGGAGGCATAGGTGAGTCTGGAAAGAATGAAAGTGGTGGAGATGTTGAGGAGGTCAGGTGATGGAAGTCTTGGAGTCGACGACGAAGGCAAGAGACAGTAGTTGGGGGAGGAGAGATGTTGGGGGGCAGATGTGTTTCACACACACACACACACACACACACACACATATGAAGGATTAATTTGCTTAGTATTTCCCTTACTTTTATGTGTTATGTGCTGTGTTTTTCCAAGTGTTTCTATGTTTTGTTTACGCTTTACTTTTCTTATCCAAGTTTTGTGACTCAGTATTTTTCTCTTTTTGTAGATTCCTGATGATGCCTGTGTGAAGGTGAAAACTTGAATGCATTAAATGATAAACTACAGACAACTGGTGTTTGAGCACCCACCTAATAGCAGAATATTAATGAGAAAATTAGAGAATATAAGAATGAAGATTAGTCACTCTATATATGCTTTCGTATTCAATTTTATGAGCATTAGAGAAAACTTGCTCCCAGCGTAAACAAATATATATATATATAGATACATATATATATATATATATATATATATATATATATATATATATATATATATATATATATATATATTTATCCCTGGGGATAGGGGAGAAAGAATACTTCCCACGTATTCCCTGCGTGTCGTAGAAGGCGACTAAAAGGGGAGGGAGCGGGTGGCTGGAAATCCTCCCCTCTCGTTTTTTTTTTTAATTTTCCAAAAGAAGGAACAGAGAAGGGGGCCAGGTGAGGATATTCCCTCTAAGGCCCAGTCCTCTGTTCTTAACGCTACCTCGCTAATGCGGGAAATGGCGAATAGTATGAAAGAAAAGAAAGAAAATATATATATATATATATATATATATATATATATATATATATATATATATATTTATATATATATATATATCAAGGCTCCACAACACTTGTATGATGACAGTCATTCCAGAGGCAAGAGTGATACACTGCCGAGATCAGCGAACAATGACCTATTGAGTGACCTATATACGTCTTGTAGGTCAAACTCCTGACCTTTACTATAGCAAATTTTTTGCATCACACGTTCGAGTGAATGTGACTCAGGCTTGAGCAATTGGCTGAGAGTCTCTAAAGACGATTCATGTCACCAAGTTCATGAAGTTGTCCCCCATAGAGACTATCCTTCGTGAAGACAGTGCTGTTCCATCTTGCGATGCCAGATTCGCTTAATCCTCAATCTGAATATCTGATGAAACGTATCTAATTCCTTATGAGTGCTACTCCTACGTATAAATCCCTTATCTGATACGCCTCTCGAGTACTCCGTTTCGCAGGACATAGCCTGACCGAACCTTATGAATGTGGTGACCATTTTTATACCTCGAGTGCTGGAGATACACATGGAGGACAGCCTCACTGGGTCCCGATCATAAGGTGAAGTTTAATCCAATTTTGGTGAGATCATTACGAAAACTGCTGGTGACTTGAATATAATTCAAGAAGAATTAGATTGTTATATCAAACTAGAACTGGTGATCTGAATACACTTTAGATACATTGTAAAAGATAATAGTTTGACAATACTGAAGACAGAAGTGAAAAATTAAACATATCTAAGTAAAATATATGATTAGATTGTTTAAGTTTCTCAGTCAAAAGAATATACATTTACTGAGTTAGGATAGATTTTCGAATTGCAAGTACCACTGCATACAAGAATGCACTGCAAAGAATGTATATACGTCATTTGTAGATCAGAAGACCTGTTTATGCTGGCCATAATCAGATGAATATATTACCATTCATGGATCAGGTCCTGTAGTGATGACTGGTTAATCACAGACATTTCGTTATCACTGGTTCACCAAACATTTCTTTACACCATGAATGTATGTATGTATACATGTGTAGGATTACTATTTCTGTATTACGGGGAGAGAGTTTTACAAACTTGGTCTCTCCGTCTCTTATCCCTGTCTACCATGTTTTAAAGTTATGTATATATACGCGCGTATACACACCCCCACCTTACGCAACGTATACATTCATCACTCAGCCCAAAAGGGGAGGATGAACAGCTGAGTTGCCTGTGAGCCGTCTAGCTGGGACGCTAACCTGGGCCATTTTGGTTGGGTGGTTGCAACGCTTACCACTGAACCACGGAGGCCCACCAAGTGTGTGTGTGTGTGTGTGTGTGTGTGTGTGTGTGCGTGTGTGTGTGTGTGTGTGTGTGTATGTGTGTGTGTGTGTGATTTCTTCTATGTTCATATGTATGTGCTTGTGTATATGAGTATTGTGCTACATGTGTGATTGCGTGTCGCTCCATGTACCTGTATGCGGTGTACTATGTACGTGTTTGTGTGTATGTACTTTGTGCATGTGTCATGCCACCTATTGGGATGTGCTCAGTAGCAGAGAAGTGTGTTATATGAGTGTGGTTTGCAAGTAAGTGTGAGGTAGTGAGTGTCTCATATTGAGGTCAATCTTGCGAAGTGCGTTAACGCAAGTGATTATGTTTAAGACCTGGATCTGCACGTCTGGTTTGCCAACGTACGTCTGTGCCATCCTTCCCCAGCAAGTACTTCAAACATCCTTTCGAAAAAACAGTCGAAATCTAAATCAAAATCTATCGAATAACTAAGACCCTTTTGACACCAGTTATGACCCATCTTCTCGATCTATTTCAAACTATGAATCTCAGATGATGACTTGAAGATAATACCTACATAATTATGGAAAGACGATCCGGTACATAATTCCTCCTCACACCCAGATGATGATGATCTTCCGTCTTGATTATGTAAAAGATTTTCATATCGTTGATCATCAATCGCTTTTTCTCGAGCAGCTGCCACCCACCCGAGTTGGACTGGCAAAACAATTGGACAATAAAGAGACAGTGGGAGGTGGGGTTCACCTCGTCACAACAGCATGAAAGCCACCACGAATCACCTCTCCATCTAAACGGTTCTGCACTTTCTCCCAAAGCGCGCGCGCGCCGCTCGCCCTCCCAGTCATGGAACCAACAGGGTAAATTTAAAGTCTTTGAAAACAAAAATTCCTCCTTACCTCGCTTGATCTCTCGAGTGATGAAGACTGCCGGCGTCTAGTATATTGTCTGGGGTCATCTAGGAAATTCCATGTAGGGTCATGAGCACCGTTTTAGGGAAGGTAAGGAAATAATAGTCATTGTAAGACAGGGAATAATAGTCACACCACTCGAGGGCCCCGTCACTTGGGGTCCTTGGACCTTTTTGTCGCCAGTGTGAAGATGTACCTCGTTGGGGTTGTATCGTTCCTCGCGCTGGCTGTCGGTATGTGCTCAGAATTTTAGTCATGATGGCCTTTTATGGAGAGGATCCTTCAAGGGGGAAAGGGTACCTTTGTGATTCTGATGGCGAAAGTTTACGGTGAGTGTATGTCAGTTTGTTCGATCAACTGTCGCAGGGAGGAAGGCTGGACGAGCGGCTCTGGACGAGATGGCTGTCATGAGGTGCGGAAACCATGAGGTGAAGTCTCACGTCTCCTGTTGTGTATAACGAGTGAGTCACAAATCTCCCAAAGTGACGTGTCCAATAGCTTACCACAGCCAAGATGACCCCGACTGTGTTGTCTTAGTTATCTGACAGTGGTTAGCATACTGTCATCATCGGGTCGAGTGACTTCATATATATATATATATATATATATATATATATATATATATATATATATATATATATATATATATATATATATATATATATATATATATATATATATATATATACACACACACACACATTAACCTCTTGAAAACCTTTATATGATTTTGTTTTAAACAACAATATAGCGTTGCGAATTTTGTGTTTAAATTGTGTTATATTTCTGTCGCATTTACCAGTACCGTAACCTCTTTTGACAGTTTCCGAGTAATATATATATATATATATATATATATATATATATATATATATATATATATATATATATATATATATATATATATATATATATATATATATATATATTGGACGTGTATATTTAGCATTTGGGTTAGTGTTTCAATGTGAGGTTCTTACTTAAGCGGAGAAGTGAAGGGAATACGTAATATGGAAGGTGGAGTTGGGGTGGTGGTGGTGGTGCTGGGGTGGTGGGGGAGAAGAAAGTGGGCTGGTGGTGGGGTGGAGGGACCAGCTATTCCCCAGGGCCCTCTCCCCAAGCCCCGCGAAGGTGCTCGGTATGTGTGCTTTTATGTAGGGAGGTGCTCTTGTTTATATATTCGCGTATATATACACACACACACAATGTGTGTATGTATGTATGTTTGTGTGCACATTAATTATCACATATTCACACGTCAATTCAGGATGACTACGCGTCGAGTTGCAATCAAAGGCGGACGATATCTTCATAACGAAGCCCCGTTACCTTCACGCTCCGCGTTCGCCAAAGGTTTTAATTACATTCATCATCAAGGCATGAAGAATAAGGCAAGCAACAGTGATGTAAAGCGCAAGAGTAACTATCTTCTTTTTTTTCTTTTCGTCTGAACAAGTTCTGGGTGGAGGGAGTTGGGTCGCCCTGGATTTGTCTTTCACCTGGGGTGGTGCAATTATTGGCAGCGAGACAGAGAGACCGTGGAGACTGTCCCAGGACCAGAACGGACCTAGGACACTGGGACAGACCTGGAACGCTGAGACTGACCTGGAACCCTGGGAGAGACGTGGAACACGAGGAAGGACCAACCTGGAACATGAGTTTACAGCGACGTGACTAATGAAACTCCTGGTCTGATCTCAAATTGGACAGCTCCTTGCTCTCTTGCGGACTTTTGGTTCTCTCTTCCTTTTTCTATGGATATCAGTCCGGTTTCTGGTCCCTGAAAGTGGCCATCTTGCATGACCCCCAACGTTGATTGGACCACATGATACTCAGCAAAACCACTGCGTTATGTAACAACTGTATGGTCGTCGTTAAGTCAAGGTTGGTGAGCTTCTGTGACGCTTGTTTCTTTCCTTACACAAGTAAGTTCCAGAACTCTTCTTTTCTCTAATTTTTGGCCTTCCCATTTCTTCTATCCTCACAGTTACCGCCAGACACCCCCGTTTCGGTTTTCCATATTCTTAAGGATTATATTCTCCTTCTTATTCTCGCAATCTCTCTGGTCCTCCTTTTTTGTTACGGTTCGCTAAAGGTCTGGTCTCCTTAGGGACTACTGTCCGTTACTGGCGCCTTCGACATTCGCAGAAAAAGAAGACGAACAAGTACAGAACTGGGACTCAAACACAGGCTCAGATCGCGAGGACATATCTGCAGCACGAGGCCAACGTGACAGGCCTGCCATACGAGGACGGACATGCAGCACACGAGGACAGACTGGTAACGCGCGATGACACGCGTGCAACACAAGGACGGTCATGCAACACACAAGGACAAACCGGCAACACGAAGACATGCCATCCTCCGACGCGAGGACATGCCATCCTCCGACGCGAGGACATGCCATCCTCCGATGCGAGGACATGCCATCCTCCGACGCGAGGACATGCCATCCTCCGACGCGAGGACATGCCATCCTCCGACGCGAGGACATGCCATCCTCCGATGCGAGGACATGCCATCCTCCGACGCGAGGACATGCCATCCTCCGACGCGAGGACATGCCTTTCACACGAGGACCAACCTTCATTACGAAGCCAGTTCTGCAGTCCATGGTAATCCATTCGGCGTGAATATAATGTTACAATGCAAGGCTCACGGAGGCAGTGATACAATAGTGCGAGAACACGACGTAAGCAGTGAGGTAACAGTGGAGAGAGAGAGAGAGAGAGAGAGAGAGAGAGAGAGAGAGAGAGAGAGAGAGAGAGAGAGAGAGAGGAACGTGTAATACCAGTTTAGATTCTCGCTGACAACCCGTTAGTAAGACCTCCACAGCGCCTCATAAGAAGATTTTTCAAATGCCAATGTATCTTCGTCCAGGAGATACTGAAGAATATATATATATATATATATATATATATATATATATATATATATATATATATATATATATATATATATATATATATATATATATATATATATATATATATATATATATATATCATCAAATAACTGTCATTCAGAAAGCGAGGTAATATATTTTATATTTAACTACCATTGTCTTTTTTGTCTTTAAAGAAATATTGACCAGAATATCCTTGAGACTTTTTTGTTCTTCGATATTTTTTGGACCGTTTTATCTGTACTGTGAAGGTGGCTACACCGCGAGGTTGTTTCATAGTCAGTGGAAGAAAAGGAGTACAATCCTCGTGAAGGGAGTCCCTCTTTTCCCTGCTACTGATTGTAGCGCAGCATTATATGTAGTATGAGCCTAGTAAAAAGGTGTCCTGGGGTTTAGTTAATCAAATTCAGTTATCGCTTTGTTTACACGTGAATATGTATATGTGCGCATGCGCGCATGTACAGTTATATAATATCTTCCCTTCCTGGTGATGAGTCCGGTATGGATGGGATGAAGTGATGGGTGAAAGCTTGAGGGAGGGGGGGAGGGGGTTGGGAAGGAAGGAGGGTTGTGGGTGGTTACTGGAACCTCAAGGATACAGCTGTTGGCTTCCCTTCAGACCGCACCGCATCCTTGAGGGGCTGGAACGACGTGGTCATTAACAGAGACGCTAATTACATCCATCTGTCTCCTGCTGGTGGCTTGGGGCAAGCGTCATGAGGTATGGATGCACACAGAGGGGGCGTACGTATATCTGCTACCTTGTTTGTCTGCGTCATGAGTGTGGGCGTGCGTATGATCGTGAATAACTGGTTGATTGTAGTTCATACGTGTCGTAGAATGGACAGTCTCCCTCCCTCCATATGTGACTGGCAATTGGTTGAAATAAAATTCTCTCTTACTTTGATCAATTTCATGATTCGTGGTTGCACAGACACTATAGTATTCGTAATGTCTGTACGTGCGTGCGTGAAGGCCACGAACGTTTAGAACTTATTGTCCATTTGTTCTTTTTCAAGCCGAGTAAGCTTTTAAGGCCGAGTAAGCAAGCTTTTAAGACCAAGTAAGCTTTTAAGGTTAGGTCCATCTAGGTTCACTGATATTACTGTACTTATTTACTCAAGTTTTGACCACAAAACGCTCGTGTGAAATCCTTCCACATCCGTGAAGTCTCCCTCCTGCGCCCCACACCTGGGGACCGAGAACCCAGGAATTTCCCGTCGTTGTTTACGTGTCCGTCAGGTCAAAGGTCATCAGGAGGATGGGATGGGGGTTGGGTCAAGCCGTAGGGGGTCAAAGGTCAAGGCAAGAGGACAGTAAGAGGTGAGGCATGAGCAGTCTCGTCTGTGGCTCCTGCAGCTCGCAGGCAGTTGGCCACTCGAGAGATTTCACCCCTCCTCCTCCTCCCACGTGACTCATCTCTGAGCCAATCCGTTGATAGATTGTACCCTCTATGAGTTTTTTTTTAAGCCAATCACCTGACAGATTAGCTCCCTCTTAGCCTCTTTGTCGAAGCTTGATAGGTCGCCCTCTAAGCTTCCTCCAAATCCCTTTTACTCCCTCAAAGGCTTCTGAGAGTGCGCCAGTCTGAGGATGCAGCGAGTCAGTAAACAGATTAGTAAATGGGGACTATTGGTCATGATAGAGTAAGTCCCTCTCTCTCTCTCTCTCTCTCTCTCTCTCTCTCTCTCTCTCTCTCTCTCTCTCTCTCTCTCTCTCTCTCTCTCTCCACACACACACACACACACACGTGACATATAGAGTCTTCCCTCGTGAACCGTACGTGTTTATATGACCTATAACGATATACGTCATCGTCTGCTTCTTGTTTATATGATATATGTCATCGTATGGTTCTTGTCTCTGCGACCTATAGCATTTTCTCGTCACATTGTTTTTGTTTGTATGCCCTGTCATATATATATCATCATATGGTTCTTGTTTATATGACTTACAATATACACCGTCGAATGGGATCTGTCACATCTTTGGTCATCTGTACCTCGGAGTGTAGCGTTCATCAGTCATCGCCACAACCGCTGCCAATATATACTCACATTTCTCTCTCTTCTTCTTCTTCCTCCTCTCCAGCCAACGCGCAGGACTTAGCGTCGGAATGTCCCTCACCCAACGGGTACTTCGCGGACTCCCGGCAGTGTGACAAGTACTACCAGTGCACCAACAATGTCCTGACGGAGAAGCTGTGTCCTGATGGTTTGGCCTTCAACGACATCGACCCGGCGGTGGAGAAATGTGACCTCCTCCACCTCGTCGACTGCTCCGGGCGATCGCTTCTCCGTGAGTACAGAGGCCTGGGGAACCGGGGGCCGGAATGCCTCAAGTTTGTTTGTGTCTGTATGACAGGAAAGTTGGGTAGGTTAAGAAGACGAGCGTTACCCCCAAGAATGAATGAATCGAATTTTATGAGAGAACTGAAGAATAGCATTAGATAGCCCTCCACACACACACACACACACACACACACACGCTGTAACCTCCCCTTTAACACTAGGGGGGGGGGGGGCATCACAACAATTAACGGTACAGTACACTAAACCCTTGACCCCGTTAGACCTTTCCATTTACTCGCCACCTGTAAAAACCTCCCCATCCCTGAACACAGCGGGCGAGACCGTTAGAAACCTGAACACCCCAAAAGAACCCACTATACCTAACAAATAACCATCCACCCTCACCCCCAACCTTTCATTAGCGACTAACCACTTCCTCTCACACTAACAAAATGCTTTACACTTCACCACACTTCTCATGTAAGCTTACCTCAACGATAAGTTCATGAATATTTTTTTTTTCTAACACCGTGTCACTTGTCACTCTCATTTTCTCTCTTCTTTGGCAGTGTTTAATCTAATTCTTTCACTTTCCACATCCCACCCCCCCCTCTCTCTCTCTCTCCACCAGCACCACCAGCTCACGCCACACCTCACAACTCACTTCTCCCTCTCCACCCACAGAGCCGCCAAAACCCACGGAACATTGTGAGCGACAGAACGGCAACTTCGCGCCGAGAGACGTCCCCAGCTGCCAGCAGGCCTACCGCTGCGTGGACGGCGTCAGTTCCCTCATCACGTGCCCTGAGGGCCTCGCCTTCGCCCTGGAAACCGGCATCTGTGATTGGCCCGATCAGTCTGGCAGGAAAGACTGCAATATTGAGAGTAAGTCACACTGCTGTTCATGTTATCTGTAGAGATGATGGGAGGTTATCTCTTCCTTTTTTTTTTTTTTAGGTGGCCTTTTATTATCTTATCAGTAGCTTGAGCCATGGATTCGCTGATTATTATGCAGTATGAGATTTTTGTTTTGACCGTCGGCCATGTTGAGTGACGTGGCTCTGAGACCTCTGGTGATAGAATTACGAAGCCTCACAGCAATAGGCGGGAAGATCTGATACACTGACTGTATTGCGGTCCATATATTTACGTAAACCTGTTCACGAGAGAGAAAAAAAATAGAGGTAGTACTTTTCAGTACGCTTTCGTATCCATGAAGGTTGCAGTTTATACCACTAACAAATCTTAGGAGTAATTTGAATTTGGGGAAACGATATAATATCATGCACATAGACGGCAGAACAGTCTCATGGATCATTGACATCTCATGGTTAGTCTTCTCTATATCCATTTGGTCAGACACCAAACTGAGAATTTCCTCGTAATGAGAATTTCAAGAAAGATTGTATTACTAGTGAGACACACCCACAACCCTTTACCATCAACCGAGGTAGGTCAGCTCCAAAGAACTTACACCTTTTAGAGAGCAGCTGCCTGGCAAGGTGATGCAATCCACAGCCTTCTGCCGACGTCTCACACTATGTAGATGATTGCAGGAACCTATTACTGTCCTCTAGCAGATCACCTCGTCATACACCATCAGGTCCTTTGTTATTTGTCCTTTCCACGTCCTATTCTCTAGCAGATAACCTCTTTAAAGATTATTAGGTCCTTTGTTATCTGTCCTTTCCCCGTGCTGTCCTTCAGCAGATAACCTCGCCATAGACCATCAGGTCCTCTGTTATCTGTCTTTTCCACGTACTACCTCAACTATTTAACATAGAACCTCTCGTGCAAACAAGCACCAAGTTTAATGACCTCTGTTTGTAACGTGGAAGGGCGTGGCTCCCACATAACCACTTTGGCTGACTCCCACACCATCCCGATGTCTATGGAATGTTGACCCCCTGGAGACCTACAGGGTGGGTATCTCCTCCACCTTTTTGAGCTGGAGTGATTCACAATCCTCGAATTAAGACCTCGAACCTGACAGCCCTTACACAAAAACTTGAAGGAGGAAAAAAAAAGATTCTTTCCCATAAAAGACGACAAGAGACACACGAAGATAAAAGACACGTAAGGAAACGTGTTGTTGTTTTCGCTCAAGAAGTCACTTACCCTTCTTGCCTGTCCATTCTCTCTCTCTCTCTCTCTCTCTCTCTCTCTCTCTCTCTCTCTCTCTCTCTCTCTCTCTCTCTCTCTCCCTTCTCACCCTTCCATTACAACTTGAGTCGCTTTGTTTTTCCTGTCCGTCCTAACACTTGTGATCTCTTAACCTCTTTGGTCATCGTGTCACCAGAAGTGACTCATTTCGATAATGATGATGATGATAATTTTGACAATGATAATGATTACGATAATTTTGATAATGATAATCTGGACAACCGTCATCTCTCCCAGGTCAAAGACTTGATCCAGTGTCTTGTGTGCTGGTCCAGCTGGAGGATGTTACCACACGCCTCTTTTTTTTTTTTTCAACCCAGAAATACCTGTTTTAGAATTCCTTTCTCGGAGACGCTCAAGCAAAGTAACTTTTTTTGCTTTATGTGTATTTCTAGATTTATATGGAAACTTTCCTCAAGAGATTATAATACATAACTCTACTTTTCCAGCATAATTCACAACTCTACTTCCCCCAACGTAATGCATAACTCTACTCCTCCAACACAATTCATAACTCTGCTTCTCCAACATGATCATGACTCTCCTCCAACATAATTCACATCTCTACTTCTCCAGCATAACATGCGGGATTACTTCCTTGGGAACTATGATAAACACACTAAATTATTCTTTATAACCTGAGGTGTTTCTTTCAATCATTTCCTCAAGCTTGAGACATTCCTGTGAATGATTCGTTAAGACTTAACATCATCTTGTGCCATTCAGTGAGCCTCAAATGTTCGGTTGTGTCATACATCATTTTTGTATCATAGAAGAGACATCAGATACTCCTCTTCTTGAATCCAGACGCCTGTAATACTCACCTTGTGATCATCGGATCAATCAATGTGCTGCCTATGCCAGCCTCGAACCTTGATGTGTGTTGCTGTAAGAGATTCCTAAAATATGTACTTTATATGGCATAGAATACCATCTCCCTCATGTAAGAGGGTAAGCATCTTCTTGTATCATTCTTGAGCAAGAGATGTAGTCACTGATCTTATCTTATTGATCCTCAAATGAATATTTGGTTTTCATCAAAATGGAGGGATTTAAGAGAACTCTGCAGTCATAAAAGGTACGTTTGTGGACTCGATCTATCTAGTACCGTAAAGGGAATGTTTTGGCCGGTGGAAGAATGGGGTACTAAAGCTAGATACTTTGGATGTTATTTCCAGTATATTTATCTCTTGATTCAACCTTAACGTACATTGTTCCTAGCAACACTTGATTCCACTGATAGATTATCATTTCCAGTATACTTATCTTACCAGTGACTGTATAAACATCAGGATCTCTTCCTGAAACTACCACCAAACAACCGTAAGTTGAAGCAACTTGTGTTGCAGGAAAGACATAAGATAGCTTTCTAGTGACAGTATAAACATGAGGTTTTCTAACAACTTGTCTTTTCCACAGAGACTCAGAACTTCTCGTGTCCCAGAGTTGGGGCTGATGAAGCTGCGACGCATCCACGTTACGCTGACCCCAACGACTGCCAGTACTTCTACGTGTGTATCAACGGCCAGACCCCCCGCAGGAATGGCTGTGCCTTCGGTCAGGTCTTCAGCACCAACACCTCCACCTGCCTCACGCCCAAAGAAGTACCGGAATGGTAAGATGTCTGGTCTTCAACGGTGACTTGATGGGAGTGCGTTGGAGAGTCAGAGAACAGGAGACCTGATGGTCTATGACGAGGTACTGTGGTGCTGGACATTGCGTGGGAAGGTCAACCAAAGATCTAATGGTCTATGGCGAGGTAATGTGGTGCAGGACATTACGTGGGAAGGTTAGTTAACTAAAGACCTGATGGTCTTTGACGAGGTTACCTGCTGGAGGACATGAGAAGGTCAGATAACAGGAGACCTATTGGTCTATGACGATGGTTTATGCTACAGGGTGGTAATGATATCCTAAATGCATTACCGGTATATATGGAGACAAAGTAGTAAAGTAGAAGACGTCTTTACGCATTTGACACTCACGGAATCAAATTGTAAACATTAGAGTTGAAGGATATATGCAAGTCCAGCACGAGACAGCTTAAGAAATACCTGTTAGACGTGACTACAGGAAACTGTACATTATTTTATGCTTTATCATCTTGTATGGATCAAGACGCTAGACTTCCCATTTATTTTCGTTTTTTTATTTCAGTTTATCAAAAGCGGATCAACAACCACCTTCTTAGGGACTCATTAAGGTAGCTCGTATAAGATAATTACAAATGCTGACCGATAGATTTGCATATTCTTACATGTCCATACGTTATATTTCCGTCGGACCCACATCAATCAACATGTTGCTCCCACAAAGTCTGCAACTTTCTTCCAACTTTTGTACAATTTCTCTCACTTTCCTGTTCCAGATGCTCCGCCACACGCCTCTCTCACCCTCAACCACCGCAGCAGTGCTGATTAGAGTACACTTACGTAGAGATCTCACCCACACACTTAGTACATTACATCTAAAGTGTCAAAGTAAACCTAGATTATTTTTTTCACCAAATTCTTCTTAGAGAGAGACACGGCCATTTTCCTTTTTGTCTACCATTATCATTATTAGGTTTCCACTCAGGTTATCAGACTTCCGTCACATCTAGGTGACAGACCAGCCCCCTTCTTGGGAAGGCTGGAGTGGTGTCTAACTACAGAATATTTTTCTTGGAGGGTTTGATCTTACTCCAATAATTCCTTCGGTTATCCAAGTCTTTTGTCTACTCTCCATTTCTATCCGCGTCTTTCCTCACAACAGAGTATCATTTTCAATGTCTCCGTGATTATAGAAATATTTGATAATTATTGATAATAACCAGGTAACAATAGGTAACCAAGGGTCACATATGTAGTATAAGTGTGACTGGCAGTATGAAACCACATGAAGAAGGTGTTAGAATTATGTTTGCCAACTGGTTGTTATAACTTGACATTGACGACTTTACTGACCTTGGCAGACTAAGGGCCTAAAGCCCAAATAACCACCCAACAAGCAATCATGCAACCTAATCAGCAAATCTGTGCAAGACGTTTGAATAACATTCAGTTAGGAAACAGATTTTTTTTTTAAAACACCTTCGGGGATAATTATAGAATAGTGATAAATGATAAGCCATATCCATTTCATAGACACTGCTCTTAGTCTACCAACTGGACCCGGGACAGAAAAAAAAAAGACCAACACACTCCAATGTTGATCTTAGTTTGGTCTCTAAAAGAAACCAGTTTTCCTCAATGGAAATACAAGGATTAAATTACATGATTACCTTCAACTGAACGGTCTTAGAAAAGAGTTTTGGAGGTAGAGGAAATAATTACAGAATAGAAGACGAAGGTCTTGTGAAAGACATGACGTGTGTAGTTCTAAGGACATTGTTGCTGGTGTCACTAGACGTGTCCCCCCTCGTCTCCCCTGCAGCTCCGATTACTACACTGACTACTTCGACGAGTACTTCGCCTCGGTGGAGGCGGACCCTAGCAAGATCAGGCCGGATATCGTCAACGCCGCCATTGCCGCAGGGTATGACGTGCCGACCGTGAGGAACCGCGTCCGTATCCAGCCGGGGGCGCAGCAGCCATCTCGAAGGGGGCCGGTCTCCGAGGCTCCTGCACGAGTGACGACAACTGAAAGCCCAAGGGTTCGCCAATCAGGGACCAGACCCCAGCGGCGGAGGTGAGTGGCCTCAGATTCAACCTGTGTAGGTTCTCCTTTCAGATCTCTTCAGTTGTCACACACAGCCTCGATAGGACCTGATGCTTTGCTGAATATCTCCTGATATTCCTTGGTACAAGTGACCTTCCTCCATCCAGGGCAATGTGCTGCCCTAACACCCAACGCCAGGACCAAAAAATATCCAATCCTGATGATTCAGGAATGGAATGGCGACCACGAACGACTTGTCCTTTGACCTCTGGAGGTCATAGCTGTTTTGTTTGTAGTGTCTGGTCCTTATAGAGCCGGGGAAGGATGATGATGATATTATCCTATTGTCGTAGGATGATATAAAGAAACAGATTTAAGAGATATCATTAGAAGTAATAGTTTAAGGCGTATATGTCTGTCCAGACACTAAGGGTTTTGTATTGAAAAGATCAGATATCCTACATTGTCCCTGATATCAGGCCACTACACTGTAGGTCAGAGCCCTTATCCCTAACCTTTGACCTCTGTATGAAAGGTGACTGACTCTCTCACCTGACCTTTACCCGTTGGTGGGTAACCTGCTTTCTCATGTGTTGACCCCTCCCCGCCAGCCTGCATCACATGGAGGAGGGGTATCATATTCATAAAGTCTGATCTGTGACCCTGAAATGACTTTACCCCTTTGACCTTTCGTACGAGCATTAAACTGAAGTGACCATTTCTGTGGCCTGGGAATCTACAAACTTCGTAGAGCAGTAAATCTTGACCCTCTCGCGTCTTGGCTTGAGGTCTGGTGTAGGCTGGTCCTGGGCGATGCACACTTATTCTTAAGTGATGCACTTATATTGTAGAGTGATGTTTTCAGAGAGGTGAAACTCAGGGCTGATGAATTCAACATAAAGGAAGCAAAATATCATAAACTCTGTTTGAATCCTGACCATTACGTATGAGCAGGCTGAGAATTTGATAATAATCAGTTATGAGTATGATATTTCTTTTGATATATACATATATATCACTTGACTTCACACTATGTGTTTTGTATGAAAATTATCTCATTAACTAAATCCTTTAAAGAAATGAACTGAATGGCTCCAATGATAACCTTTTTTTCAGGAATATGTACCCAACATACATCAAATTGATCCTCTTTGTCCTCAGATATCCTATTGATCAGCGTCTTTGATCATCTAATCATTAACCATTCTAGTTTAAAAAAGATGAATACTTAATTGACATCCTGATTTCCATGTCTCCGGTTATTTATTATTCATCATGCGAAGGCATTTTCTTCATCAAGACTGGAAACCCGAGGATATGTCTGTGTAATTAGCTATATATTCGACATAATCATCTATACCAATCAACAGATTTTTCCCCTGAGAGTTTAACGAAGCCAGAAGGTCTTTGCTATGACCCATAAGTCTTGGTGAGAGAACAGAGGATTTACTACGATGTAGAGGTAACCTGGCGTTGTCTGTGTAGTGGTAACCTGGCGTTGTCCTTTTCGAATTATGACCCGAAGGCAATTAGCACTTAGGGTAGAACCTACCATGGAAAAGTAAAGTTGTTCTTACTGGAAATTTTTCCATAACTAAAGATGATCTGAGACGTTTCCTCTCGATGTAAGCATCGCTTCCTCTATTTCATATTCAAAGTCGTTTTTTTTTTTTTTAATTCCGACTCTCACCAAGTTGTAGAGTCTGAGAGAAGAGAATGATTTCTGGGAAATATCATTCATTGTCGATAGGACGATTTGAATTCAATCACTCTATCTATAGTCTTTTCAACATGGGAGTTCATACCTAAGCATCCTTTGTATGTCCCTACTCCTATAAGACAATTCCGACACCCAGTTCGGTATGTCCAGCCCCAACGTACACCATTTTATTTAAAAAACGCTCCTCCCTACCACTGCAGTCCTCCACCTTACACAATAACCCCTACGCCAACATTAATTACAGATTTTTTTTAAACATCTTAGAAAGTACCACGTCAGTACTCACAAGCCTGTATCTCACACGCTCAAATGCCATTTCTAACTGAAACTCCTTCTGTTTCCAACAGAATTGGTGGTGGAATTCGCTCTCGCAAACCAACCACGACCACCACGACTCCTCCTCCAGAGTATTATGACGACTACTATTACGACTACCCAGAGGGATCTGATGCCACCTCACCCGACTCTGGTTCTGTCAGTAACCCCATTGCTGACAATGACGTCCCCTTCGCTGGCGATTCTCGACCGGCCTCGACAAATGATGCGCCCCTCGCAGTAGACTCTCCTGCCTCCGGCTCCAACTCCGAAGCAAGATCGTCGCCTACAAGAACAAACCTGCCGATCAGGTTCTCCCTCACGAGGCCCTGAGTGTAAGAGGGGAGGGCCCGCGCAGCGCTGCACACGCCTACAGTTAACCAGTAAAGAATACAGGAAGATAATGGTCTTGGACCTAACGTGAGCGAATTTACTCGAGCGATGTTAGACGTGTTGGCAAGTGACACTGTGGGTCTGACCGGTACTGATTGGGTCTCTTTATGTATTGCTCTTTGTCCTATAGGGCCATGTTGTCGTACATCTTCGTTGTGTGATCATAGCACATCATACAGGATTGAGACAATAAAACATCTTTTGCTTCTTGTTGATTAAGACTTGACATAATCTCCTGTGCTATGAACTCTCAACAAAGGGAGCGTTTAGAAATATAGCTGATTGTTACATTTATCTTTACATGAGATGAAACATGAGTCATAAGTACCACACTGTGGAATATCACTTTCTTATGCAAAGTTAAGAAGATGCTGCACTAACAGATTATACCACTTATGAGTCATGTTTGATATGTATGTTGTGTGCATATTGGTGATAATTTGGCTATTGTACTGTATATTTCTTTCTATTTTAGGGAAATCGTAAACTCATGATCAATGCGTTGATTGTAAATATCAGTTCTAACCAGTCAGAGAGTATTATGAAGTAATAAAATGATACCATAAAGCTGTTAAGATAAGCTTTCATTTGCGTTCGACTTTCCCAGGACTATAATGCTTCTCCTATGCAAGGTGTCAGAAAGAATGCTCAGAGATACTGAAGATCATTCGTCGGTATTTATAATGTTACATTTGCATGCGATCTCTCTATCTATTGTATGCCTTACAGGATGTATGATCGATGTATTCCATGAGTGCATATTATACAGTAGAGCATAATGGATTTATTATCTCAAAATCATATTATTTGATATGATCCTTATCGTCCTTGGAAATCATTAGCTTTCAGAGTCTTATTGTATTCCATTATACATATATACATATTCACTGTTGTCTTTCATTTATGTGTGTCAGTATAACCCCCAGAAGACTTTAAGGGGGAGAAAAGTTCAAGTCGAGTACATGTTCTTTCCTTCGTTACCTATACCAGGCAATGACCAGATGGAGACACAGTTAGGACCATGATGTGAGCCGACTGAACAAGAGGATCACGACTGGAACACTTCTTTAGGTCTACCTGGCATTTGGTGAGAAAAATTCGAAGCTTCAAATTCTTCAAGACTCGATATCCTTCTGAGTTAGAATATATGTTTTTATTTGTACCTGAAAAAAAAAGATCAGGGTTGATATATAAACGATATGTGTGAATTTTTGCTTCACTGTTCGCGTTACAGGTAAACTAGAATGCAAGTTAGACCAACATAATAAGATACAGTATGGTCACTTTCGCTGCGCGAAATTTACGTAAGCTTTCGTGAAAGATTCGTATCCTCAAGTCTTTCGTGAAAGATTCGTATCCTCAAGTCTTTCTACATAAAAGAGTTAAATCTGGCTGGCTCTCACGAACACGACGTCCGTCTACTTATAACTGAAGTAGGTTTTTTTTTTTGTTTTCTCTCAATATTTTGTTGTAATGAAATAAATGATAATTGTCCTTCCCTTCTTATCAAGGCCACAGCTCAATATATATATATATATATATATATATAGATATATATATATATATATATATATATATATATATATATATATATATATATATATATATATATATATATATATATATATAAATATATATATATATATATATATTTCTTTCTTTCTTTCAAACTATTCGCCATTTCCCGCATTAGCGAGGTAGCGTTAAGAACAGAGGACTGGGCCTTTGAGGGAATACCCTCACCTGGCGCAATTCTCTGTTCCCTCTTTTGGAAAATTAAAAAAAAAACGAGAGGGGAGGATTTCCAGCCCCCCGCTCCCTCCCCTTTTAGTCGCCTTCTACGACACGCAGGGAATACGTGGGAAGTATTCTTTCTCCCCTATCCCCAGGGATAATATATATATATATATATATATATATATATATATATAGATAGATAGATATAGATCAGCTAGAGAAAAAAAGAATGATGATATCCTTCTTTGGGATTCATATAGAGACAACGATGATTCACGTGTATTTCATCAACTTCGCTGAAAAGATCTAACTACTCCATCCGTTGTAAGCAATTTCCTGGGGTTGTTTGGGACTGAAGCTCATTAACTCACTGGGCCATTAAGGCGGCCAGTGTCAGGTTAGAACAACCAGCTGGGAAATCACGAATACGTTCGCTATGGAGAGAGAGAGATAGAGAGAGAGAGAGAGAGAGAGAGAGAGAGAGAGAGAGAGAGAGAGAGAGAGAGAGAGAGAGAGAGAGATGGAAGAGAGAGACGTTCATGGGATAGTGCCTCACAGTCAAGCTCAGTCCTCATCGGAAATACCCGATCGTCTTCAAGGCTACAACACCTGGAGGATCCAAGTATTTGATGATGACACATCATTATGAAGCAGGATAAGGTGATTGTGACACGCTGGTCTTCACACAACGGGCGCGCATGCGCTGCTCCTCATGTACTCATCATACATAACAAGCCATGACACCAGTGTAGTTTAAGAGGCATTCTAAGTGGCAGTCTTTGTCTTTGACGGATTGGAGATGCATGACATACATATACAATAATCCATGAATATACAAAGACACACACATGACCTAACGAATATACAGATATATAATTGGATTTTGCTTTTTTTCTCATCTGCAGATAAATAGGTCTTCTTCCTCCTCTAATACACGAGGCTTACGTCAGTGTTTCATGATGATCGGGTTGTCTGTTTTCATTCAATCGTTCATGCTGGAGGAAAGCTGAAAAAAAAGGGGGGGAAGGGGGCCATGAATATGAAGTTGTCAGCCATGATACCCCATCCCTTCTTCCCTCCCCGTTATAAATATTATAACTTACCTGACACCAGTCAACCAATCAGCCAGCCAGTCAGCCAGCCAGCCAGCCAGTCAGCCAGTCAGCCACCAGGAGCGGCTGATAAAGTGTTACAAGATCTCGTTCACCCGAGGAGCTCATGATATATCTATTGAAATCGTGTAGGATACGTCCTCCAGTGAGTTCCCTCTGTCTTAATCACTGTTAATCAAGTGATTAAGTAATTTGACAGTTTTCTTTATCATAGATATAAGAAATTGTATCTTTCTATTCATCTAACGTAGTGAAATTGATGAGAGGAAAATCGACCCATGATCGACCAAACAACCAGTCGTACAGACTACCGGGTCGCCTCTGGTCATAACGTACAACAAACCACAAATTCTAGTCCATTAACCTCAACTACCACCCCCCCCCCCACCCCCAACCCACCCCCTCTTATCAACCCCGGACACACCTACCCTCCTCCCCCCTCCCCCCTCCCTCTTCCTCCTCTCCTCTGCCTCCACCAGCTGCAGGACCAGTCCCGCAGGATGCCCCCTAAGTATCCTCCAAGAGTCCTCTGTACGACCTTCTGGCGCGGTGAAAGCCCAGGTAGAGAGAGAGAGAGAGAGAGAGAGAGAGAGAGAGAGAGAGAGAGAGAGAGAGAGAGAGAGAGAGAGAGGCTCGACCACCTCCGCCGACCTCCGCTAGGGGATTGGTCTGGAGGGGCGGGGCGGGGCGGCGGGGGGGAAGTGACCATTCGCGGGAGAGAGTTCCCACTGGCTGAGGGAAAGGAGTGGTGGTAAGGGTAGAGGAAGGAGGGGGCGGGAGGGATGTATTAGGGAGGGAGGGCTTGTGGTGTGGGGAGGGAGGAATATGGAGGAGGGCGAGACAGCTTAGCGGGTGTAAATGCAGGTGATGGACGAGGTGCAGAACGTCCCCAAGTGTTTTTTTTGGGGCTTGTGGAAGGTTGTCACAGAAGGAGGAATGGGAGAAGGTGTGGATATGTGTGGCTTTTTAAAGAGAGAGAGAGAGAGAGAGAGAGAGAGAGAGAGAGAGAGAGAGAGAGAGAGAGAGAGAGAGAGAGAGAGAGAGAGAGAGAGAGAGAGAGAGAGAGAGAGAGAGAGAGAGAGAGAGAGAGAGAGAGAGAGAGAGATGGAAGAGGCAGAAGGAGGAAGAGTCGAGGGTGATACCAGGACGTGCTTTGTCCTCAGTCGGGACAAGAGGTGAGCATGTGCCCTTGGAACGCCCTCCCGCACTCCCTCACACACACACACACACACACACACACACACACACACACACACACACTCTACCTCCTCCCGGCCAAGCAACTCCACCGAGAAAATAAACCCCTTCACCATAATGATCTTACCCTGAAATTCAATGAAAACAATGTAGGTTCTTAGTGCGCACAAAGAATAACATGGCAGACCCACATCTTTTATGGAAAGAGGCTTTCATTTTTTTTTCTGTTCTCGCAAAGACCAGGTCGTATCATCATTTGGTAAGGTACGTTCCTCAAGCTTCTAATTCCTTTCGCTCCAGGAAGGTTTATGGACTTGAGGTTGATACTCGAGCGGTCATGGACGCTCCAGCCTGATTGTTCATTCATCACGGGGGCAAGACAGTGCGAAACCTCTGTCTGCCCTAGGGTTCAGCGACCCTTGCTATGCGGATATACACTCGATCGGTAGAAGTATTTCTCTCTCTCTCTCTCTCTCTCTCTCTCTCTCTCTCTCTCTCTCTCTCTCTCTCTCTCTCTCTCTCTCTCTCTCTCTCTCTCTCTCTCTCTCTTACACCCTCGTCTGCTTCCAGTGCATCGTAATTAGAGTCATTTTCAGCGGCTGTAAGTCTGCCAGCACGTGTAACAGGGGAGTAACGCGATGGTGATTACTTCTCACCACCCTGGGGAATGTGGGTTACTATCACACAGCCTTTCCCTTTCGTCCAGCCGATAACACTAACCTCATTAGTTCACACGTTACCAGGGGAACTCCCTGGGCTGTTCCCCTTGTCAGTGTTACAGGGCTGTTTGACTGTATCCAAGGTATGCTAATAGCTTTCATATCATGTCCACAACCTCCTGAAGAAGAGCTCTACGAAATGTACCTACGACGATCAATATTCTATAAAGATCATTAAATACGAAACAGAACAGATCCTTATTAGAGAAAGACCTGTCTAGATATTGCTATGGGGTGTACTGTGATTATTAATGGCTCATGTGTCGTTACTTTTCGTGCCAGAGGTCTGGCAGTGCTGTCAAACACCTCCAGCAACATTAAAGATCAGACTAGGAGTTAGGGGAAAAAAAAAAAAGATTTTTAGCTGAACTTGTCTGAACCAAGGATAATAACCTGGGGACCAACCTGACCACCTGCTTGGCATTCCTGTGTACATCCTTCTCTACCCAACTCTCTCTCTCTCTCTCTCTCTCTCTCTCTCTCTCTCTCTCTCTCTCTCTCTCTCTCTCTCTCTCTCTCTCTCTCTCTCTCTCTCTCTCTCTCTCTCTCTCTCTCTCTCTCTCTCTCTCTCTCTCTCTCTGTGTCTGTGTGTGTGTGTGTGTGTGTGTGTGTGTGTGTGTGTGTGTGTGTGTGTGTGTGTGTGTGTGCGTGTGTGTGTTCATATATGTATATACGATCATACATACATATTTATGTATTTGTATTTGCATATCTATTGTCGTGTATCTCTCTCTTTCTTTACAGTATTTGTCTGTCTATCTATCCATAAATCTATCTGTCTGTCTGCTTCATTAGACGTCTGCAAGACACGTGACAGCTTCATGCATTGCCGCTCCCTCATGCCTCGGGCTCCAAACACCACCTCAGACTCTCTTAGCCTTAGTAGCTTTTTTCAAGTTATTTGACGAAATAACAAATGATCGTCGCTGATCCTCACAGTCAGACATTTCCGTCTTCACCTGGAGTAATCTGATCCTATATAATCCATGGATAAGTCATAGAGATCAGTTGTATGAGATGGCCTTAATATCGTGATACATTTCATGGAGAGGGACTGATATGTTGTTGTCGAAACTGAAAAGCAAAGCAAGTTTTCATGCTTCAAAGGAGGTAAGGTCAGAAGCCAACCATGTTGTTGAACATTTCGTTCGCAACCTTGTTATACCGAACAAACTCTTAAAGGTCACTTGTCAAGTCACTTGTTAAGTAACATCGTACTCGAGAAGCAAGTATGAGGTCAAGTCTAAATGAAGGGGGTTGAAGAGATGTTAAGAAGCCTGGTTATAGATACAGGCTTACAGAAATGGCTTTAAATTCAGGTCCGAACCGTTGTTCCACGGGTAGCTAATATAGTCACAGGTCCAAATTGTTGTTGTAGAGGTAGCTGACCTGCAGTCACAGGTCCAAATTGTTGTTGTAGAGGTAGCTGACCTGCAGTCACAGGTCCAAATTGTTGTTGTAGAGGTAGCTGACCTGCAGTCATACGTCCAAATTGTTGTTGTAGAGGTAGTTGACCTGCAGTCATACGTCCAAATTGTTGTTGGTAGAGGTTGCTGAACTATATTTCACAGTTCCAAGCTGTTGTAAGAATAACCGAAGTATATTGGCAAAATCATCATAACAACAAGTAATCTATAAGTTCAAAAGATGATATGATGGTAGAATATTCTGTACATACGACTTCCAAACCTAGAGATACTTAGAGTCAGCTGAATATCAAGCTCACAATATCAGACCTGGTATAGCATTAAACTGTCTTATAAAAGTATGATATTGTTTGCCAAATTAGATTTATGCTGTGAACAGAAAGTTAGAAAGAAAAGCTGCTTTACCTTTATTTTCTAATTTTCCTTTAAGAGAAAACTGTGCAACATATATTCTTTGGTGAACAGCATACACCAATTTTCGTAGAAATCTACCGAAAACTTTTGCAATTATTAAATCTTCAGAATAACCTAAAATACCATATCACATGAGAGTGAAACCTGACCATTTCCTGCAGCTTTCGTCACGCACCATAAAGTTATGGACCACAGATCGATGCACAACGTTTCTCAAACCAGTCGCGAGAGCAGTTACCGAATCATGATATTCATGAATGACCTGAAGATAGATTAATGTTACCACGAAGACGAGGACCTCGACGACGACGACAGCGACGACGACGACGACGACGACGACGACGACGACGACGACAACGACGACTGACTACAATGACCCAGACAGCACCCGCAGTTACCGCTAAGTCTCGCCTTCCTCTGAGGAAAGAAGAGACATGGCGCGCGTGCGACGCGACACAGATACGTCTTGAAGCTGCAACACACACTACAGTTACCCACGCCTTGGCAGAGGTAGCCACAGACGCCAGTACGAAGCCTCTGTTGACATACGAAGCTACTGCGAAGTCCGTAAGAAAACATTGAGCTCGCACGAACAAGCAAGGAAAACATGAACCCCTGGTGTTAATATATATATATTTTTTTTTACCTCAGTGTATTTTTCACCTCTCCGTTCTATAGGTTGAATGTTGACCATATCTAGTAATCATATTCACTGATATTCATAAACTGTGTCAATACATGCATTAATCTTTCACCTTGAAGACCCCACAGACGTTTATAAAATGAGGATTGAGTAAAAGCAATATAGTTACTTCCCAGATGTCAGCTGCCTCTCTCTCTCTCTCTCTCTCTCTCTCTCTCTCTCTCTCTCTCTCTCTCTCTCTCTCTCTCTCTCTCTCTCTCTCTCTGAGCTGTTGGAAGACCTCTGAGCTATTTCTTTCACCATAATTCTGACCACAATTTGGCTGAAGTTCAAAGTAACTTGCGCTAGATGCAATAACGAAATTATCTTAACTCATCAGTTCGCGAGTTCATACCGTACGAAGAATATACTGGTATCCGTTCCAAAGTTAGGTGTTAGACGTATTAGAATTAGAAGTACCTGTCCGAAAACTTTATGTATTCAGATAATCTATACGACTTATTCTTGTCACTGCCTTGTGTTATACTGACATGAAACAAACCCAATCACAATATGTGAAATGGCTAAACCCTTTTGAACAAATTAATAAAATATAGTTGCACGGAGATTATCACATACCCAGGCATATCACTTATACTGATCACAGGTTAACGGAAGTAGATATGGACATACATCTTGAAATCTGGAGGTGATGAAAAGCAACTAGTAGAAAAGATGCAGTTGCACACACCCATTTCCAGTTCAAGGGCCGAACACACCCTTAAATGACGCCATGCTTGCTTCGTGAAGGAGTTACTGGTCAGGTTGCACAACTGAAAGTGCACTGCAGGGTAATGATAATACATGATAAGATATTTAAGTCTTTGGTCAGAAGGTTGATGAAACATACACATCGGTCAGATATAACTTCTCTATTACACGTACAGATAAATAGTCACTCCATTGGTTTAATAACAAGTGCACTTGGCCACACACACTTAATGGTCACATGCTTAATGAATGTATACGTGGTCTTGTAATTAAGACCTGAGGAAGTTGTTGACAATTTTTCGGTTGGTGGATGTGGCTTGACGCTGACGACCTTAATGACCCCGGCAGTTGGCAGGCCTGAAGCCCAAACAACCAACCAGCCAACTACACACTCACACACATACACAGATAAACGCACACATGCGAACAAGATTGACGCAAAGACGACTAATGCTAAGTTGACATATATACGCACACCAAACCGCTAAACCAAAGCACATATACTACACACGCACTCACACACACACACAGAGAAACATAAACATAGACTCACACACATAATCACACACAATAATGAATAGATAACGAACTACACACATGTACATGCACGCACACAAGTGTAGAATTCCCTTCCTTAACTATGAACGTACAGGGTGTCGCGCACACACACACACACACACACACACACACACACAGTGTCTGGGAAGTGTTACACGCTCTTTTGTTACAACACAAACAGCGAGGTCGTTGTCCCCCAACACCCATCACACATCAGGGAAATGCAACTCATTCTTTATACACAATTACTCTCGTATTCCACCACCAATTCTTTTTCCTTTTAAGACAAGAACCAAGACGTATATAAGAAATACATCATGGCATTACCCGAGTTATATATTTCCCACAGGAACTAGATTTATCTTATTCTACTGTAATAAAGGTACTTTAAAACACATGTATCAATTCACAACTACGACATCAAGATATTTCTTCTTGTAGTGACCAACATGACACAGACTAATGTTCCGGCCATCTTGGATCTAAGGCAAGAAATTAATCTGAAAAAAAGGCTCCCCTTTAAGCCCCAGCGGTGCCTGTAGACCCACCTACTAAAGGTGGAAAGTCTATAGAATCCAAATACAAAGAAATTTACATAACAACAGACCATTGGATCCTTTCCAGGCTGTTTGCGATAGAGGAAGAGACTTAAAACTCATAGAAACTCTGTAGGATAATACATAGTCATAGAATTTTATCAGATATCAGATAAACACATATGTACCACAAAAACACAGAACCAGTATCACAAACATGTGTGATCAGTGCTTCAAAAACTCAAAACTAAACGCCAGACGCCACCAGAGAAGTGCTAGAGAACATCCCCATCAATACATGAAGGTGCTCTTCCCGACCCGAGGCAGACTCGCGATACACGTACCACTTTCACTGAAGGAATTCGTCCCCATCAACATGAGGACGTTCGAGACATCTTTGAGTCAGTAAGTGAAACTTCGAGTTTTCTACTGTTGAAACACTTGCGTAAAACCTTGAGGACCACTGCTGAACCACACACGAAATGCCTGAGTTCAAGGAGTGAACGCTTCCTACGTTTGAAGCTCTGAGTATAGAACACTGATTCACGAGTACTTCAACGTTATTCGGGGCGTAAATGTACCTTCCTCCCTGCAGTATGTTAGAGTTTCTAGCACATAACACCATAAGCCATGGCTACGAAACCTTAACATCTTGAGAACTAGGTTGAAGAATTCTAATTCTGCGACGCGGTGAAGGAGTACACACACACACACACACACACACACACAAGCACACACTCACACATACACTTTCTACGCCTTCTTCAAGGTTTACGAAACATAGACATTACATCCTCGAGTCTGGTGACATATACGAGTAAAGCTAATGCGTAAGAAATTACTCTCTCGCTACGCCTCACATCTACTTGACCACAGAAGACGAAGGAATCTACAGGTGGGTGTGGTAGTGGCGATGACGGCAGCGATAGTCACAGTGATAGAGGCAATGTTGGTGATGGTGGGGATGGTGGGGATGGGGATGGTGGGGATTTTTTTTTATAATGGAGCCGGTGTTGGAGATGGAGGTAAAAATGGTTGTGGTGGAATTTGGCGTAAGTCATTATGGTGAAGGTGACCCAACGGTGTTGGTCATCGTGAGGGGAATGCAAGTGAGGGTAGTATAAGCAGTGATGTTGGTAGTAGAGAGAGAAGAAAAAATAGCATCACAGCTGATGTTGAAGGTGAAAGTAGAGGTGATGGTGGTGATGGTCGGGTTGGTGGAGATGGTGGCGAGGGTAGTGTTGGTGGCGGTGTTGGTGAAGGTGCTGATGATAGTGTGAGGGAGTTGTCATGATTGATGGGGGGTTGTGTAAGGGCGTGGCATTCCGTGTCATGCTCCAGCAGGAGGGAGCTGCCGTCGCTGTGGCTCTACGACGGAGATTCCTTATCTAAACGACATTGTAAAGGAAGTCTGAGAGAGAGAGAGAGAGAGAGAGAGAGAGAGAGAGAGAGAGAGAGAGAGAGAGAGAGAGAGAGAGAGAGAGAGAGAGAGAGAGAGAGAGAGAGAGAGAGAGAGATAACATATACAGATAAAGAGACAGGGGTTCAGACGAACTATATATAAAGCCAACAACCCATTAATCATTTACAGCCTCCGAAAAATTGACGTCATAGTTGAATGAAAAAAGAAACATTGTAAATATGCAAATGAAAAACATAAATTCACGTTATTTACCTTACTTTCAAAAACACTTCGTCCATCCCACACCTTAAGATTTACGGGCCTCTTCCGCCACGGTTGGCGACCTATACACTTCACATGCCCGGAGGATACGTCAGACGTTAGTTACACAGTACACAGTGATGACGCAAGCGGTGTGTAAGGTGTGTAAGTCGAACGAGAGGAGCATTGGGGCAGAGACCCAACCGTCTGCCGACCCTTGGTTTGTGAAAACCAGGACGTGAGTTTTAATCTGTCACCCACGAATATGGATAAAGTTATTAAAGGATATAAAAAAGAAAAATAACTCTAGGCTTGCTACAAAAGAAGTGCAGAGTTAATTGGGCAGATAACAGTATCAAATTCTTAGTCTAACAGAGGCAGTAATAGCCTCAGTCGCACACACCCACTCTCCAGCAGTCACGTACAACGCACCGAAACCACAGCTCCCCATATCCACAACCAGACCCCTGCAGACTTTTTCGTGGTTTCCCCAAACCGCTTTACATGCCCTGGTTATGTAAAACATATAATGGCAATATGGAAAAATTCGGAAAAAAAAAATGAAAAAAATGAAGCTTATGCATAAAATGAAGGTTAAGCCGATCTACAATTAAAAGAAATTCGTAAAGCTTTATGATATATTACAAGTTAGTATGTCGAAGGCACACAAATAGATATGGTTTACTGGAAAACATATACAAGCAAAAACGTATCTACAAACTATAACACCATTATTTTCAGACTTTGAAATTCATCGGATGCACAGGAAGCTTAAAGTGACACACACACACACACAGACACAAGGACACAGAGCCGCAGCTGTGACAGAGTACACGGAACAGGCATGAGTTACATGGTCAAGATGGACGTGTTCCAGCATGGGGAATCAAGCTTGAAGCGAAAGTAGACCAACAACCAACTGGAGACTTCGATGCACAGTAGGTAGCAATCCTAATAGTAATCCAACTGGAGATTTCAATGCAAATAGATAGTAATCCTAATAGCATTGAGCAGCTGTCTTTCAATCACATTAAGTAGTAACCCTTGAAAAAAACACAAGCTAACTTAAGTTGGATTAGGTAGTTATCCTTGGGGATTTGGCCACATTAAGAATGCAAATGGAGTAGGTAGTCATCCTTGGAACACTGAACTAGAGACGTCAACAGGTAGCAAACTGTGATCTTGGTGACATTGACCAAGGCTTTACCTCTCTAAGATGAGTGTTACTGGAGCTGGTAATGGCTTGCAATCTGGTAACAACTTGTCATCTCTTGTAGTTTAAAACTCGGAAAAGACCGCAATATATTGATGAAATTATAGATTAAATGGAAGTCGCAGTGATGATAATACGATTAAAAATAACAATGATAATGATGATGATAATAATAATAATAACAGTAATGATAATAATGATAATATTGATAATGATAACAATAATGATAATAATTATGATAACAATGATAATAAAAATAATGATAATGATAATGATAATGATGATAATAATAATAGGGATAATCAGGGAGTTAGATAAATCAGGTGATCTTTAATGTATGTTTTTATTACTACGTACACTTGCAATTAGTTGCTGATAATCTCTTCCTATACAACCTTCATAGAAAACTGAGACACAGTAATTTCTCTGTCTAATTACTAATCATCTTATCATAAACGCCATAGTACAAAAATGTATATCAAAAGTCTCTATGTCTCTTTATATTCTTTTATTCATGTAGTTTTTTTCTTTCTTGAAGTTTTCTCAGCATCTTCACTTCAAATAATTACTTTGAACTGCATTCTTATTTTGAATTAAGACGTCATCGAACTGTTAATAAAGTCTCCGATGATCTGATTTTTGTTTTTCGTGATGCTACAGTTGTCCTGAGGTAGAGAATCAAGAAAACAAAAATGGATCACATAAAACGTTTCGGTTATCTAAGAGAGGATTGACGAGTGGCAAGGCCTCTTGAGATCACACCTTCGCCTTTCTAAACAACTCTCCGTGGACGGCCTTCTATGGAACCTATCTTGTACACTTTCTATGTCCCTTACGCTCTACATATCTCACTTTCTATGTGAGTTATAGTCCTTGTGACGCACGGCTGTAATGCCTACGCCCTTTTGAACACCTGCAATCGTCCTGCGTCTCTTGCAGAAGGGTATCTTGCTAGCATGTGGAGTAGTGAAGGAACACAGGTGGTAGCTGAATCAGAGAAGGGAGGCAGCCAGCTCCACCTTAGTGGCTGGAGGAGGAGAAGGAGGAGGAGAAGGAGGGGGAGGGAGCTGGCTTTCGGAGGCGGTGGGGTGAGGCCATCCGGTTTCGCGATCAGTCGACAGTCTGAGCTTGGCAGGTGAAGATGTTCTCAGCGTTGCTTCTGTTCTTGGGCGTGACCCTCGTACTGGGTGAGTAGCAGTGAGGATGGACAGCTTTTTGAGAGGTTGTGATGCCTGCCTCTCTGTTTTAACCTAGTTATGTTTCTGTGGCACTGCCTGCCGTTACTATGTGTGTAATATTTTACTGTTCTGTTGTGATCATGAGTAACAAGAGGTTTATATATGTGTATATATATATATATATATATATATATATATATATATATATATATATATATATATATATATATATATATATATATATATATATATATATATATATATATATTTATATATATATATATATATATATATATATATATATATATATATATATATATATATATATATATATATATATATATATATATATATATATATATATATATATATATATATATATATATATATATATATATATATATATATATATATATATTTCAAAATCTATCATTTTCTGTTGTTATGTCGACATATATCACACTATATTGCAGTGAAGAAAGTTGTCTGAAAAAGAGAAACAATGTGAGCATTACCAGTTTTCTGAAATAGTGATATCTTTTGTTATATGTCACTCAAAATCACGTTGTGGAAGCAGGTAACTTATACCTCTGAAAGGGAATACTTTTCTTAATGACGATGTTCAACACATTAAAGGTTACCAAAATATTCCTCATGGTGATCTTACTCAAGTGTGGATTCTTGACTTAGATCACCACTTGGGTAGAAATGGGGCAGACACTACTGCTACGTCAACACAATACTAAGAGAGGAAAAGGAATTCTGAAGAACAAAACAATGAAGAACAAAGGAAATACATGGGCAAAAGTCAGATGACAAAAACCCAAATGGTTCATATAGAACATTACTGCTGGAGGACAGTAAATGTATCCTAAATTCTTATTACACTTTGATAGAGACGAGACAGTAAAGGAGAAGGCTCCATCCAACTCATCACTATATAAGCAAAGAAGATATGAAAGCAGAGGGCTCCTTCCCTACCCACCACTCCCTCAGGCACTTTAACTACCAAGAAAATATGAAGGACCACAGTACAGTATAGAGAAAATATAACAACAAAGAAAATCTTCACGAAAGGCTGGACAGAAAATGCATTTATGACTCCATTTCTCTAGGAAACAAGGGCCAAGCTCCTGCCTTGCCAAGGAAAAAATAAAAGCTGAATATCATATTGTTTTGGTTAAATTGGTTTATTTAGTGATAATCAACACCAATAAAGTATTTGTCCATCTTTATTTTGAATGACTTCGTTTTGACATTATGTGATGTAGTTCATTCCATTTAAACTATTTAGGTAAATATTTCCCACGTTTGTACAACATTATCCATTTCATTTCCTGCCGTTACTTCTGGTAAGTTTATATCTGCCTGAGGTAGAGATTATTGTGATATATATCCGGTATTTTGACAATCTCTGACAGATCTAATGTGAGTTTGCGCATTCTCTGTGAAAGATCATTTTAGATCTTCCAGTCTTTTTTCGTTAGGTTTATTTCTGAGTGACGGAGTTTAGTGCAGTTGCTCCTTTTTGTATTCGCTTTTGTTTTTCCTCGTGTCTGACAATTTTTTAAGGACCAGGACTGAAAATATGAAATTAAGCCTAACCTGACCATTATATGTGGCACATATGTACAAGGGGGCAACATGATTACACACACACACACACACACACACACACACACACACACACACACACATGCCCGTGTCCTTCTGGGTGAGTACACTGGTTCCCTTTGACACTGGGATCCTGGTTTACCAGTTTAGCCATCTGCACATCATCATCATCAGTAATCGAACCCACCTCTGTGTTGCCACCGGATACTCACCAACCATCTTCGTCAAAGCGCCTAAAAAACCTTGATGTGAAGGAGTTGTATAAGATGAAAATGAATAAAGGAAATTCACTCTTACACGAAAACAGAAGAAAAAACAACCCGGCCAGGGAAGTTCATGCGTCACTGCCAAGGTTACGAGAGGAGCTGCAAGAGGGAGGTGACGGGTTAAGCGTTTCTCTGAATAAGGCAACCACCACACACTGTAGATTCCCTCATAGTGGATGTCTCGATGTATATGAATACGTCTGTAATATCTCTCTTGTCTATTTGGGTAAGAAAAGTTTGGTTCTCGTAGTCCAAAAGATTTTGTTTTTCAAAGGCAAATGTAGGACCTGACTGGACGATACACGAAGTCCTTCACGTATATTAGACATACACCTCTTGGCCATTTCATG
Source organism: Panulirus ornatus (assembly GCF_036320965.1). Classification (NCBI taxonomy): domain Eukaryota; kingdom Metazoa; phylum Arthropoda; class Malacostraca; order Decapoda; family Palinuridae; genus Panulirus; species Panulirus ornatus. The sequence goes on along the minus strand of NC_092271.1, from coordinate 26,862,633 downwards.
ACTGAGTCGGCAAAAACATAAGTTGCAGTGAAGAAAATTACATATAATTTTCTGTGGCCGGGAACAAGTGACGACTCTATACCTTAACACCAAAATTAAAGGTTTCGCTGAAGTGTCAGTAGGATCTAATGCGACTGCCACCGTTGTATGAACAAACATCTTTGATATGAATAAATGTGTCAGGGAATAATTTGAGGACATATGAGCTGTAATGATACTGATATGAAGAGACCAGTCCGGTAGTGCAGGGCCATTGATTGATTCGTATCAAATAATCTGGTTGGAGGTTACTGATATAATGAGCCAATTCGGTGGTTCGGAGTCGTTAACTGATTCGTAACAGATATTCTGGCTGGTGGTCTGTCGTAAGGAGCTTCGAATACTAGCACACGGCCCCCAGTGCGTGTTGTGGCGACACACACACACACTGGACGGAGAAAGCAAGACAGAGTTCGACCACCTTTCCAGAATTCACGATAAGAAATTACTTTCTTGCGCATTACCATTTAATTAGCAGTAAATACTGAAAAAAATAGCAGTCGAAAAGAGACATGATCTGGTTAGGCATAGAAATGACCAATAAAAGGTACCTTTTTAGGCAGGAGGATAAGAGGATACCCACAACGATACCAACTTAGATTTGATTACCTTATTAGCCACGAAAGTTCCTTGTTAACCTTGGAGATGAGAAAGTCCTTTTATGTTTTTTGACATGAATACGAGAAAGTGCTTGGTTAGCCACCAGGAGAAACTACCTTATTAGCCATGCAGACAAGAAACTACCTTGTGAGTAAATAAGACGAGAAAGTATTATTTGCATCGTTCAAACGCGAATCTATCGTGTCAGCTGGTAAGAGGAGAAATTACTTTTATTAGCCGTTAGGACGAGAAACCCTAAATATTAGCAGACGTAATGCAAAACACATCTTTTACAAGGGTCGTTTTCTTTGGCTGTATCTAACATAACACAATAAGTTTGAAGACCTTGATAAAGATCCTGTATATGATTATGGTGTTCAGGGACGAGGCGCATGTCAATATTCCCTCTTTTACAAAAAGATTCTTTAGGTTACAGAACACTGGAAACTATAAGATATATTACAACATATATTTATCATTGATATCGTTTACTAGATTATTATTCCAGTAAGAATTAAAGTCATGCTTTTGGGAATATTCATTTATTGTAAAGACTTTGTATTATATCATCTGTCTATCTCGAACATGTTTCCCTTAGATTCTCACGTCTCTTTATACACCTTCCTCGAGAATATCTATCAACTCCAATAAATGACCTCAGATAATCTACGATATTCACCATCCCCTCACATCTCCCCCTCTTCTAAATGTCTTTTATTCCACACATACAGACATACAGTACATGCAGAGATAACCCCCAGAGAAGAAACCACCTCATCTTCCCCTTAGATCACCTTTTTTTCTACCCCTGAGACACAGATGATCTGAGGCTTTATCCTCGCTAGCAGCAGGCCACCCCCTCGGAAAGGGGGGGGGGGGGGGGGTTACCGGTTGACCTTGAGCGTCACATAATCCACGTCAATCCTTTTTATCCTCGATCTGTTCCTGGGGACTCGACCCTACCGCCGGGCAGGAATTCGAAGGTCACAACATTGCGCAGTCGACCAACACCAGCGTCTGGCCTTGGCTCTGTGTCGGTAATGTAATTTTCTCATGAAGGGAAGATAGATTTTGAAAGAGTCTCTCTTTAAGAAAAAAAAAAAATCCTGGCCTGAAAATCATGTCCATCACGAAGGAAGATAGATTTTGAAAGAGTCTCTCTTTAGGGGGAAAAAAAAATCCTGGCTTGAAAATCATGTCCATCATTTCCATGCGATGATGGTCCTGTCGACTCGACATTCAGATGTTCTTATTCTTGCCACTTAAGGTTTGGTGTGTGATCATAACCTGTTGATTCCAATAGACGTTGAGGATTCGATAGTTTTACCTCCTGTGAGATCTATGGCCATTTACTCACTTGAAAAATGTTTCATCCAAGCTGTCAGTATTGTACTGGCAAGACCTTACTGAGGTTTAGACACACACACACACACACACACACACACACACACACACACACACACACACACACACACACACACACACACAAACAATACACTGTCTGGCCATTGAGACAGATAATCTAAACGTAGAAACTATGCAGTGTTGCAGCTATAGCAATCATGTTCAGCTTATGTTGCAGGGCAAACAAAGAGTGTACACAGCATTGCAATGATCCATTTTCTTCTTTAATTTTCTGACCATATCTGTCTTACACTCATCTCTTACCCTTAGCTTGAGTTAAGGTGATAGAGAACTCCTTTTTGTTTCACCATTTACTGAAGGTATGTGAAGATTCTTTTTGTCCCTTATATAATACAGCTTAGCGACACGTTTTTTTTTTTTTTTTTCATCGAAGAACCTGATTATTGTGTGGCCTTGGGAGCTAAGGGAGATGCATGTCTGAAGGGGAGAGGGGGAGGAGAGAAGGGACACGAAGGAAAATACCGATGGAGATAAGGTGATGGAGATGGAAAGAGTGAGAGGGAGGAAGAAGGTATTCAGTACCAAATGTCGTATCAAGACCCTGTCTACTCTGGTCTCCCAGTTCCGGATAACTTCTCTCTTATTATCCGGATTCCCATTATCAAGCAACATGATACTTCAGCATATGATGAATCATATTCTCGAACTTCATAGTAAGACCGGATGACATGTACGTATATATCAGGGCTGTGAAGTATGATGCAACTGCGTTTGCCATCATATGACTCGAGGGGGAAGTTATTCCAGCAGGAGGAGGAGGAGGAGGAGGAGGAGGTTCGAAAAGTGAAAATGGAACAAAAATAACTTGAAGCCACTTTATTGTAAAGCTTTGATTAGCATATAGGGGGAAAAAGCTGTAGGATAAGTAGAGTCATTTTTGTTGGTCTCCCGAAGGTGAGACTCGTCTATATTCGACGGAAGAACAAAAGTAGAACCACTATGAATGGTGTCTAGTGAGAGGGGCGGCGCCACCTTTCTTGTGTCGCAGCAGCAGCTGCAGGTGGCCCAAGGCTCTGACGGAAAGTGAAAGGGTGAGAGAGGAATGTAGATGGATTCCGTGTCGGACTACTAATGAGAGTGACCACCATTTTCACCAGACGAGGGCTGGGAGGCAAAAGGTGAGAGGTGCTCGGAGATGTAAAGTCTAGTAGGCCATTTATATAGTGCAACCATCACTTCCCGAGTGTAGCTACTGAGCTCATGTCCATCCTTATGAGTAGTGATGTGAGGTTTGAGTTAGACAGATTGGATGAATTAGAGAGAAATTATGAGAATATGGCGTCTTAGGTCGCCTTTGGATTTACAAGCCCTCTACTGAACAGTTCTATGAGATCATGGGAAAGACAGATAACAGAAGACCTGATGGTCTTTGATGGGTGTTATCTGCTGGAGGACAGCATATAGGGTTATACAGATAGTAAGAAGACCAGCTGGTCTATGAAGAATCTATCTCCAAGTTGAAGGTAATAGGATCAGATATCTCTAATCTATATGGATGGGGACACGTTAACATCAAAGCAGGTGTGGAGAATACTGACCCCTGAGCAGTGTTGTGACTTGACGGGGGAAGGACTTACCAAAATGCTTCACGTCCATCAGGTTGTGTGAGGCAGGTGCTCATGTTGTTTTCTCTCGCAGTCGGTGACATGTGAGGCAGATGTATGAAGTCCGGATGTTTGGACACAATGTCTTGTGTGACTGCTGTTTTCAGTTCTTTTTATTTCTTTGAACAATGATCTGTGAGAGCCCCGTTTTCTTTGTTTACTTTCATGAAGGGTAGCATGGGGATCAGTTGTTTACACTGTTTGCTTCCCTTCCACACGAAGCAAGTGGTAAACACCTATGCATAGGCTGTCCCTGGATTTGCATCACAGTTTCTCTGGAAAGATAAACCCATGCTGCCTCAGGTGTAAATCTTCACTTCAACTTAACCAAGTACCAATTCGAACCGAAGAAAATATTATATAGATTTATACGAAAGGTTAAACGTCAGAAGATGAGAACAAACACCTTTGAATGAGGATGAAAGTGAGCAAGCAGCAACACCAGACCGTTTTGGTCGTCTTGAACTCCTTGTGACAGAGGAGGATCGAAGTCTCACGTTATAACAGTAGAATAACACTTGACTCAGTGAAAAGTATGTACGGAGGTGCGAACTATATCACTCATGAACTTGAAGTACGTCAAAAGGATATTGCATGAAGGACTGGGGTTAACCAGGATGGCAACACAGCCCAATATCTCGTTACCTGAGCCATGAAAAGGGCGCTACAGGGGCGGGGTGAGAGGGACACACACACACACACACACACACACACACACACACACACACACACACACACACACACACACACACACACACACACACACACACACACACAGGTCAACAACACATTCACTTTCCCACATATACATACATTTGCACAGTCACTTGTGTCAGATCTCCGAGAGACTCAAGCTTAGCCAAGACATAATTTCGTGGTGATCATAGTACGATCATGTGATACGTTCTCTTGGGAAGGAAATTGTGGTTGATTTAGAGGATTCTCTGGATGAATGTGAGAGAGAGAGAGAGAGAGAGAGAGAGAGAGAGAGAGAGAGAGAGAGAGAGAGAGAGAGAGAGAGAGAGAGAGAGAGAGAGAGAGAGAGAGAGCAGCCCTTGTAGCGTGTTGTCTCATCCTGTATCAGGAGTATCGTAGATGGGAAAAGGTTCAACCAGTCCAAAAAAGGAAGATTCCAGGGCACTAATGAAAGATCTTTTCCAATCTCCTTTTTCTTTTCTTTTTTTTTTCTTCAACATCTTAACCATTCGTTCCGCTTCCCGGCGACTCCTACATTTTGTCATGATCTATGGAGGGAAACAGACCATGATATAGGGAAGGAGACAGACCATGACATCTGGGTTACTTTCTCCTGAAGCTTCAGCCTACCAAACACTCGACTTTCTATACGTACGTGACATATTTAGTTCATGACTTTGGTCGTTTCCTCTCGTCCTGAAGCAGGGCAGACAACTTGTGTTTTCTCATCAATAAATTGATATTCTGGGAAGGCGTATTTTGCAATATGTCAATAATATAATATACGTCAATGACATAAGATACGTCAAACAATCCAAGTTTTCCAACGAAATCACCTTCAGTTCCTGGTTTGGTCAACATCAGTACACTTTCTGTACCACAGTTCATCGTCTCAATGTCCCAGAAAACACGCACCAGCCCGGAGGAATTATGAGTGTAATTTCACAGCACTGTAGCTTCCTCCTCCTCAGATATCTGTTTTAGGCAAACACTTGCGTCGCCACAAGATACAGATTTCCTCTAGTGTGTCTTAGTAACACGAGTATCCATAGTTCATGGAATGAGTCGAGAAAGTTATGGCAAAAAAAAAAAAAGCGGCATTTTCTCTTTTCTTGTGATTTTAGTTATCTTCTCGAGAGAGAAAGAGAGAGACTGTGGCCAGAGCTGCTCACATCACTGCGGGCCATACGACCAATGACTTCCTTTTCCTCGTTGACTTTTTCCATCTCACTTTCTTCATCGTACGTTCTCTCTTCTTAATCTCCCTCTTTATCCTTCCTTCTCTCCAGCCCATCGACTTCTGTCGGTCACCTCTCTCTCTCTCTCTCTCTCTCTCTCTCTCTCTCTCTCTCTCTCTCTCTCTCTCTCTCTCTCTCTCTCTCTCTCTCTCTCTCTCTCTCTCTCTCTCTCTCTCTCTCCATTCTCCAAAGCGTATCCAGGGCGGGGAACTGGAGGATTCTAGCGCCATTAAACCCTGCTGGTACCCAACCCAGACCCCGGCGTTCTTCCACTTCTGGTTTTCTCCTGGACGTGATCCCCCCCGTTTTCGTTTCTCTGCCCCAGTTTTCACTGGGGAATAACAATTAAAAATGTGAAAGGAAAGTAGACGAACGCTAGCCGCAGTAAACCACTGGATCGTATCGAGGCTAGATGGTGATCAGGAGGTCACAAATAGGGACAGAACCTAGTGTGGAAAGGATAGAGAAAGCCTCCTCCGCTCTCTGTTTCCCTGTGTTTGAGGTCCATGATCGCCCTTCCTGAAGATTAAGATAGAGAACTTCAGCTATGCGGAAGGTTTTGATTGCTGTGTTTAGGATTCTACATGAAGTCCCTAGTTTACAGTTTGCTGCAGAATCTTAAGAACGTTCACGTCAGAGAGAGAGAGAGAGAGAGAGTGAGAGAGAGAGAGAGAGAGAGAGAGAGAGAGAGAGAGAGAGAGAGAGAGAGAGAGAGAGAGAGAGAGAGAGAGAGAGAGAGAGAGAGAGAGAGAGAGAGAGAGAGAGAGAGAGAGAGAGAGAGAGAGAGAGAGAGAGAGAGAGAGAGAGAGAGAGAGAGAGAGAGAGAGAGAGAGAGAGAGAGAGAGAACACACCCACGTGTGAGTAACTGTGTCGAGAGTTTGTCATGAGGCAGGACCTGCGCGTGTGGCGCTAGCACTACATGTCTTGCTTGATCAACAATGGTGTTCTTCTCCACATACAAAGTCTATCTGGAATCGTTTCGCCATCAGCCTTCTCCATATTCTTTAACATGCTTCTGTGTTGATTCTATACACCATTTTTTTTTTCTATTTGAGTTGATATGTGTTTAGTCCCCACTAGAACCCAACCAACCCATCCTCATCTTCATTTCCCCACGAGACGTCGTCTCTTAACCAATGCGTTCCTTTGCAGGAAGTCCACAAGTGCGCTCCCAGGACGAACAGCTCCTCTCTACGTCCTCACGAGCCTTTGAGTGCCTGGAAGACGGGATCTACGAGGACCCAGAACAGTGCGACAAGTACTGGGTGTGTGAACAAGGGTTTGCTACACCCAGGCTCTGCGAAGATGGACTGGTCTTTGACATCCTGAAGGGGACGGCTGGTCACAATGACCCTTGTGATTCACCCTACGTCGTCGACTGCGGGAACAAGCTCAAACTCCGTGAGTAGTATGGCTTTATGGGCGTTTGTGGCTGCGGCTAGGAATTAACTGTGATGAACTCGTTTTGTTATGAGTGTGATGAAAACTTCAGTACTATAAAAGTACTGAAAACATGACTTCATGAAGGTTGAGGAGCTTTAAAAGCCTTAAGTTTCAGTAATACAAAGATATCTGTATATCACACACGTGTCTGGGACATGAGTGAATCTTTCATGTATTCATGAGTATAATGAGAGATGTTCGTCGAAGTAGGAGGCAGGAAACCTTAAGTTCCTCTGCCACTTCAATAGTTCAACTCTTCATCTTTTCCAAGATCTGTAAGCCTGGCATACCCACGACATTTGTAAATCTCACTTTCTACCAACATTTCTACGTCTCTTCTCCATTAACACATCCTTACCTTAATACTGCAATCTCACACCTTCCCCTAACGCGTCTAGATTTTGCCTTCTCTAGCACCTCAAGACCCCTACCTTCCCTTCCACTAGTGCCTTTAACGATGGCCTTCCTCTAACACACTTTTATGTTTCACCCTCCTTTAGTCTCCCTAATTCCCTTTTTTCCTCTTAACCTTTGGATCTTACAATGCCCCAATACCTTACACCTTCAACTCTTACCTCATCCTTGACTGCTACGTCTCACTTGTCCCATCTTTCCCTAACACCTTTAAGTTTCAATCAGCTTTGTACCTTTGCATGACGCCCCTATTCCTTCACCTTAACCCCGCCACTCACACCTTTAATTCTAACACTTCCTCCCTCCCGCCCCACGCAACTCAAAACCTCATCACCTCCCCCCTTACACCTTCAACTTGGACTGAAAGTCTCTCCTCTCACATACAGAGGAGCCACAGTACGTGAGTGACTACTGCCCCAGGAAGAATGGCGTCTTCGAAGACCCGGATCCGACAGTGTGCACCCGGTACTACACCTGCATCAATGGAGTCCACTTGGCGACCGACTGCAACCCGGGGCTCCACTTCGATGTCGAGAATGGACTCTGCAACTATCCTAAAATAGTGGGCAGAAGTGGCTGTGTTGAGAAGACGAGCAGTGAGTATTGGAGACACAGTCACCTTCTTGGGTAGGAGAGAGGGATATAGAAGGGAGGGCGGAGGAGAAGAAAGAAGGAGGAAGAGATGTGACCCTGAGGGATGATGAGAACTTGGACTAAATGGATATTATCACTTAAGAAAGACTAGAGCTTACATTACCTGATAGACTAAGAAATAGATCCTACACTCCCATTCACCAATTATATATAACAGACACTTATAACTACCCCGTAAGCACTTACTTGACATCTCACATCACTAATCGACTTAGAAATATGCTTTATAATCCTTCAAACGTGACTCACGCACCTGACATACCTCCATAGACAAACACCACCTTCACCTTAATGCTCTTTTTCAGCTTGCATTAAGAATGGGGCCTTCTGCTGTACTGGGGAGAAGGTCTTCACCGAACAAGGCCTGAGCATTCCCCATCCTAGTTACCCTGACCTCGAAGATTGCCAGAAGTTCTACGTATGCTTGAACGGCCTAGTTCCTCAGGAAAGCTCCTGCAGCTTAGGTCAAGTTTACAACGAGAAGACTACAGTGTGTGACTTTCCGGAGAGAGTCCCCGAATGGTGAGTACGATTCGGTTTATGTAAACGAGACAGTTTCCTCATTGTTGATACAATCCGGTTGTGAACTTCTGTCTTAAATTAATCCCTCCTTACTGTTGATGAATTAAGTGTCAATATCTTCTTATTATAGATGAAAAGATAGATGATAGTACCACTACAGCTAATACATTTTGTGTACAAATGGTGTTGGAGAATGACTGTGTGACGGAAAGGACATTATCACATGTGTTAGTGGAGAACATATATTGCTACCACTGGGTAAGTGTGAGAAGAGGGATTCAGAGCCTGACAGCGAAAAAAAAAAGATAATCATTCAATTGTCGTAATTCTTTTGCAGTACAGGGAATTATCTTATCCCTTCACTTCGGACACTACAGTCAATGAGGGATGGAAGATTCATGACCCCCTATTTACATATCCAATGTACCTGATGTACCACGACAATCAGATGATCATTTCCCTCCGTTAATATCCATTGATATACCTCGACATTCAGCCATCATGCCCTCAGCGTTTATACTTAACATACCCATAACATTATAGTCACTGTGCAAAGTTTTATCCGTCGTATAGAACCGAAGTGGAGACTGAATTGTTATGATAGAAGAGAGGAGTGAATACTGAATCATATGCTTCTTTGATCAACAAGAGGACATCTCTGTTAACACTTATCTTTTTTGTGATCAGGAAAACAGGTGTATCTCAGAAGGCTTCGGAAAACAGGTGTATCCAGGAAGGTAGGGAGAAAGCAGGTGTATCTAGGAAGATAGGGGGAAAACAGATGTATCTAGGAAGGTAAGGGTAAAACAGGTGTATCTACAGAGGTAGGGAGAAAACAGGTGTATCAAGGAAGGCAAAGGAGAAAACGAGTTCATCTGTGTCCTGATGTTTAGTCTCCCTCACGATATCCTCCCCCTCTCCCTCACCTCATAAAATGCCTCGCTCACATGTTCTATCCCCCTCCCTCACCCACGATACCCTGTTCTAACCTCCCTCAACCCCCACCTATACTAGCCATCCCTTCGAAACACCTCCACCCACTACCTAGCCAGGTTCCCGCAACCCTCCCAGTGTCACTCATCAGTCTGCTCTCTTCCAGCTACGGGTGGTACAGAGATCACCCACAGTTCTCCGACTACTATGTTGATAACGATACAAACACCTCACCCGACATTGGTAACCAGGACACGCCCAACTAGACCTTATATCCTGAAGAGGACCGGCTGGTGCAGGGGAGGAGGTCGTTGGTTTTGAGAACATACACCATTATTACATGCCTGACAAACAGCAGCAGTTCTCTGTGTTATGAACCTCGCCACCGTTACACATTGGCTACATATATGAGTATATATATGTACACTCAGAAAGTCTCCAAAGCCTTTGGAAAGGCTTTGGAGCCTTTCTATACATATATATGCCACTCCTGTAATGCATGCTTTCTAGAATCCCTATGCTAAATATGTGAGTTTAGAAAGTGCAGAATGTGGTCAGTCATTGATAGATGCTGTAGGCAGAAGAGCATTCATTCACTCTCCTATTGTGTCGCCACGAATGCTTGACACAAACATCTGCTGTTTTTACCAGGAAGAGGAACATGTGTAGTACACATATTCTACATCCTTTTATGTGCTCAGTGCATTTTATTCATTATTCATGCGACCTCATATCATTCATTCATTATTTCTTATCTTGTTCTGTATTTCCCTTTAAGTGCATCAGCTAACATTGCATTTCCTCCCCCAACAGCATGCACAAGGGTAAGCGATAACTCTTTGTTTGAGACTATGACGACTGATCATCTAAAATTCGTCGCATGTTTGACTGAACTAATATCTTCGTTACTTTTTCCAAATTACTTACAGCCTGAATGATTTTTTTTCTTTTCATTCTAATATTCCATGTTCCAGCTGATGAGGAAGCCGTCTTCCATCCTCTGACTCATCTTAACAAAGCATGCCAACCTCGTCCCGTTTTCTTTGCAGCAAGGATTTTTACAAGAACAACAAACTCTTTGACGTCGTCTATGACGACGCTGATGGCGACGGTCTCAGAGACTTCGGAGATCGCCGGGACTTTAGCCAGACCTCCATCAACTAACTCCTCTGTCTCCATCACCTCCCTCAGCCACCTCACCCCGTGCGACGCAGCCGTCTCCTGCTCCTCCTCCTCCTCCCGCTCCTCCTCCTCCTCTTCCTCCTCCTCCTCTTCCTCCTCCTCCTCTCCCTCCTCCTCCCGCTCCTCATCCTCCCCTTCCTCCTCCTCCTCCTCCTCCTCCTCCTCCTGGAACCTGTACCTGCAAGACAGTCCCTCCCAGTAATCTGCATGGCCTCAGCTGCCCTCACCACCTCTTCGGTTCTCTGTGATCGTCTGTTATACTTGCATGGTCAGTTCCCTGTAGACTGGAGCTCATGTAATTGAGAGATGATAAATATTTCTGTTGACGACTCATTAATCCTGTTATCTGATAATCTAATGACAAGTGCATGATGATTTTTGCATGATTGCAGATAATGCAGTTTTGACTTACATATTCTCTCACCACAGTTAACCCTTAGACTGTGACACATACACCTCTTCTTCCTCAGTCTGTTGAATAATTAACTACGCCCCTTTTTTCTGTATTTTTCATCAGTGTGAATTCTTCAAGTTTCTATGAAGGCAGATTTGTCTTCGAACACGTCCACACACGTACATACGATTAGTATTTTCTTCAATATCTGTTTAAACTTCCTCTCTAGTTATGTTAGTTATATAACCAGTCCCTTCAAATGTATGTCATGTCAGTGTTAACATGATATTACGAGAGACAGTTCAATGCTTACTAGGACACTTGCCCTTATCATGTTATGAAGTGAGACAGACATCTTGGCATGGCTTGCCAAACGGATGAAAATTGGAGCACACTTCCCCCTTGCCTGTCATGACCTGTTGCAGGTCGTGTCAACACTCTGGGGCATGTCACTGTGCAGCCCACAGTGAGGTGTTCACACTGTACATAGAGGGGTTTCATTATATACCCCACGACACATATCTTAATATCTTGCTTTGTACTATTTAGATAAACCATTTTTGTTTGAGGTGCGTCAAGAATTATAAACGCACACACACACACACACACACACACACACACACACACACACACACACATACACACACACACACACACATACATCCTTCATCCATATACCTTTTACTACCATTCAACCAAGAACATTGTGAATTACTCTCTCTGCTCAATGACAAAGCTGGGTATTTCTAAAAGTTGTATTTACGTTAAGCGTCTGATAATTGAGTTTGTATGTAAATAAAACATTTATCAGTAAAGGTTGTATAATCTTCCCCATCATGAGTATTGCAATGGTATCTATCATAAAAGGAAACCATTTCAGCTATTTTTCTTTGTCATGGTGCTACGCGTTAGCCCTGCCACTCTGACTGAACCTTTATCTCAGGTACTTCCTAGTAGCGATGTATTCCCTCTCCTCCTCTCCCTCCTCCTCCTCTCTCACAGGTCAGGTCAACGTAGAGGATCTCCAAACCTCCCTAGGCAAGGTGGAGTGAGGTCAACCCATCCATAGGAAGGGCCACAACAGCTCAGATCAGAAAAAGTCAGGTCACCTCATGCCATCAATGTATAAACAAGACAAAGAATATACGCTGAGGAATCGAGACAGACTTTGATAATAGACTATCATTGTCTCTTTCTCTGCAATGACCTACTCCCGAGCTACATATGTAGTGAGAGTATATGTGGCCTTAGAATTTACCTGAACACCTGAAGGGGACTATAAAGATCTTTCTGTTGATGGCTTGACGCCTGCGACCTTAATGACCCAGGCAGCTGATTAGGTCTAAAACCCAACCCACCCCATGCCAAGGTACAAATCCTGACAATAACAACTTTTCCAGTGATGTGTAGAAACCGGGGAGAATAACCTGTGTCTGCTGTAGTAACTTGGCAGTAAATGAGGAAAAGAACTTGGTTATGATAACTTCCTATAACCTTAGACCAAGGAAGCAATGAGTATCTAAATACATAACTTCTGAAATCAACTTTAGCAGATGGAACATAGAACCACGAAACAAAGAAGGGAAGCTGTTGTCTTGAATATGATAACACATGGGTGTGGCTGACATACTTTGTATCAAGAGTGAGCATACGATTGGCATCTAGGGATTAACATAGCCTGCTTAGGGGCTGTAGACTGACCCAACAACTAAGTGAAGCATCAGCAATTTGCACCATTAAAGAGGTATAAGACACAGTATAGGTGAAGTATTTTTGTATGAGCTGTGTCATCTCACTATCCATAAGACAATCATGAATAGAGGCCAAAAGGGCAGCTTTAGAGAACACCAGGGGACTTCTCGTTTAACGAAGCTGTTCAACCTTGTGAACTGTTTGCTGGATTGTTGGGCCATTCCATACGTGAGGCGTGTAAAAGCTTTCTGTAAATAATTCTTTCGCGATATTGTGGGTTTGAAGACTATTAACTGCGAGGGTCATTATGAATGTCAGCGTCAAATTATTACCAAGAATCGAAAATTTTAGATGATTTTCTATGATAACTAACATGGTGTTTCATTCACGTAACGTAGAGGCTTATCATATCGTATAATGCATTTATCAAGCCTATTTTTTTTCTTTTCCACTTATGAAAGAATTTAGCTTGAAGGGAAATAAAGTCACATATATTTCACACAATAGATCTGTTTGCAAGTGTTTGGTTCGAGGAGCTGAAGATAGCATTCCTTTCAGTCTTAGGAATCATAAGTACACTATTCTTCGAGCAGGAGATGAGAAAAACGTACGTACGAACTGTCTTTATTAACAACTGTGATTAGAGATTTCTTCTGGAGCCTGTGACTCGAGAAATACCGTTCATTAAGGCTATAAAATTAAGACTTTAGCTTAATGATATTCCTAGTTTAGTGTCCCCTTTAACTCGTTCTCTTAATATTCTTAGAAAAGAAAATACAAAGATAATTGATATAAGGGTTACATGTATACAAGACGACCGGAAAACTAAAAGAGCTGTGCAGTGATATAATTTTACGAGTATTATGACCATTATTTCTAATATCTCTTCATTTAATTCATTCTTGAGAGGGGGTTATTTAGGATATGTTTTAGTTACTCGAATCTCTTTACCGTTTTCTCTAATGTAAGATTTTGTAAATGGGATGCCGAGAGTAACTTGCGTAACTATTTCTTGACACAATTGTAATCACCTTTTTCTAAATATGAGGAGGGATTTTTGATTATTTAGTCCTGAGAGAGAGAGAGAGAGAGAGAGAGAGAGAGAGAGAGAGAGAGAGAGAGAGAGAGAGAGAGAGAGAGAGAGAGAGAGAGAGAGAGAGAGAGAGAGGATTAAGAGAGTATCTTTAAAAGAAATAAATATATCTTTAAGCACAAGCCTTTATGTTACTGTATGAGTGACCAGATGTACTTCATATCCATGAATATGGCTCAAACTACGTAGTTTGATGTATATCATTGACAAAAAAAAGTCAATACATAGCAAGATTAAAGATGTTCAGAATATCTGCACTGGAAAATAAAACTGCATACACATTGGAAAACTCAGAATATAATGAAAACAAGAAACTTTCTTACATGAATCCTGTGTTCTGTCGCTTCATATATGTTTTTTTTGTACGAGGTGTGTTCTTCCATTTATTGCAGTTGTGTGTGTGTGTGCCAGGAGGTGCCGACGAGGGAAAGGGAGGAAGAAAGCTTGGGGTCACTTGCAGATCTTCCTGTGAAGTAAAAAGATGTTACAAAATTATCGTTTTGACATTTACATTCGTGTAGAAATGCGTCCAAATTGTATCACTCAACAATTTTCTTTTACTGAGTGCTTTAATGAACAGACTTTCTGTTCTTGGGCCTCCAGTAAGCCATACCTAAATTAGTTCATTAATCATTCAAAAATTATCTCTGTTGTAGGCACCATTCAACCAGACGCCTCCACCTGGCACCAGACCGCTGGTCTGTGGTCATTAGTCAACCAGCAGCCACCAGTAATTGCACATCACTTGACCTTTGATGATTATATTACAATAATGATCCAATATGTGTTCCATACATTGCATCTCTCTCTCTCTCTCTCTCTCTCTCTCTCTCTCTCTCTCTCTCTCTCTCTCTCTCTCTCTCTCTCTCTCTCTCTATACACGTATATGGTTGGCATTCAGTCCACAAACAAACACACTCTTGCATCTCCCATGTTAACTCTACTAACACATAACTCACACGACACTTTTAATCTTAAACTCTCAATCCTCTTACGTAGGTACTCGTAAGTAGGTAGGTAGGCAGGTAGGTAGGTAGGTACTCTTACGTCAGTGTTTCGTCACCTCTGCCCAACTTCTGCCGGCCAGGCTTCCTACGGAAGGGCCGGGTGATTGCCTGGATGATTAGCTGACTCGCTTGTTGGGTGGTTGGCTGGCAGACTGATTGGCTTGCTGGCTGATTCGCTAACTCTATTGTTAGCTGGCTGGTTTGCTAGCTGGTTAGGTATGCTGGCTTGCTGGCTGGTTTAGCTGGCTGGCCCTTGCCCAAGAGATGGGTTCGGATGGCTCAATACAAGAGGGACGCTGGTCGTGCTGGATAAGTTACTCGACCTGTCGTCACAGCCTGGCCACGACAAAGGTCATGGAGAGTCTGGTGACCAAAATGCGACAGAGGAAAAGTTCCTTTCAAACTCAGAAACTTACGTCCACTCTCTAACTTCCGTCATGGTTTATCGTCCATCAACCAATACGGAAAAAAAAAAGAGATGAAGCGAAATGTCTTGAATCTAATGAAGATGTGAAACTAATACTAAACATCGAGGCTTCTGAATCACACGGTGTACAAATCATAATCGAATTCGTAAAGCACTTTCCTTCCCCTCTAACTTGAATCACAATCTTGAGTGCCAGACATTCTCTTGGTCAACATTTTTCAATGATGCAGAAACCTCTGATGGAAACATTACCCCCTTGAATTACTCCCAGGACGAGATCGTTTTAAACACACTTTCTTACCATCTTAGCTGATCAATATTAATCTTGGTTTTGCGACCCACTGAAACACGCGATGTCAGATATGTACGTAACAAAGTTGGACAGTCCAGTAATCGAAGTTATATGTAGATTATGATAACATCATGTGTGGACGTGCGATCTTTGTTATATCAGGACTGACTTCGTCTGACCTATATTGTTACCTGGTTTGGACCACTTCGACAACTGGTTGTGACAATTGCAGCTCCTGGTTGAATAGAAGAAAAAGTGATATGTGGTCTAAGTTTGCTTTCTTGAGATTCAGGTGTATGTAACACCAGATCTTAAATCTAACACACTTGCTGTAAGATATGATAACCCTTGATATACACTTCCATATATGATATCCGACATAATGCAATAGTTTGATGCTAGGTAATAAGTTCAAGCTTTTATTCCACTGAGCATATCTGTTTGCTTACCTGAAACTTACGTTATCAAGACTTTCTTAGAAGATGTGTTTTTATCACATCTAAACATCTTGCAGACGTCCCCACATTGCAGACGTCCCCACATTGCAGACGTCCCCACATTGCAGACGTCCCCACATTGCAGACGTCCCCACATTGCAGACGTCCCCACATTGCAGACGTCCCCACATCTTGCAGACGTCCCCACATCTGCAGCGAAGATGTGAGAACAGAGCAAGTGACATTCACGAGCTTGATGTTTCAAAAACACAGTTTGAAATGAAAATGTAATGTATATAAAGTTGATCTGATCGTATGTAAGCCCATGGGAAACCATATTTGATCGAAAATCAGTTTCTGTTAGATTGTTTTGATGTAGACATACCACACTTTAGTTTGAATGTAGACTAAACACATCATGCCCTGGCTTGATGTAGACTAGATATATGAAATCTTGGTTTGATGTAGACTATACACATCATGCCCTGGCTTGATGTAGACTAGATATATGAAATCTTGGTTTGATGTAGACTAGATACATCATGCCCTGGCTTGATGTAGACTAGATATATGAAATCTTGGTTTGATGTAGACTAGATACATCAAGCTCCTGGCTTGATGTAGAGTAGACGTGTGAAAGGAAAACCTGGTTTAATTCTACAAAGTCATGTTACAACTCCAGCCTAATATCTTCTCACCATTTCCTAAACTTGTCTCCTCATTACGGAGGAAAATCTATTTCTTAATTTGCAAATACTCATTCTTCTTGAATCTTATCTTTTTTTTCTCTCTCTCTAAGTCCAGCAAGCACTGGTACTCAAAGCACACTAGAGGTTAGCACTGGCACTCCAGGCTCTCAGGAGACAGTCTAAGCTTAAGCAGCAGCAACAGCTTGACCTGGATATCATCAACCTGTTGCATTATCAACCCCAGAACCTGTTCCGTGGTACACGTTGACACTGGACTGTCCTACTTCATCCCCAGTGCCCTACTCTCCCCTCCTGCTTGGTAGTAAGGTTGGTACCTTTGCATGTTGGCAAACCTGGGAGTTGGCTGAGGCAGATGTGGGTAGTGGGTTATATCTTGATATATCGTACGGTTTGGTATGCGTGCCAGGGTGGTCTTAAAACCACGGGAATGGGTGTTCGTATATCAATAAGGTCAGGTAATGTATCAGAATCACAGAGATAAGTCATATTCACTGTGTAAAGTCCAGAGATGTTCGGATTTATGTTGCTGGTATATGTATAATGTGGTATGACGCATGTGCATAAACCTCATATAAATCTATGTTGGTAAGCTTGATGTAGGATGGTTAAGTTGGGTAACTTGTGGACGTACAGTTTTGTGTTGGCAAGCCTGGGATGGTGTTGGTAGGCCTGACGACGCGAGTTAACAACATTATCACCCAAGAGTCAACATTCACTCGACTGTCAGGGGTTCACATGGCTCCATAGTTGATGTCAAGTGTGTCAGCAGATCCTCACGGAAACTGAAAATGAAAAGAGAAAGTGGGAATGAGTATCGAGTGTATGCAAGATTCATTTTCTTTTCCTCCTTCTTTTTTTTTACAGAAAGTGAATGCCTTCGACACGGCCATACACTAGTTCAGATTCATGGCAGCACATTCCAATTCTCTTGTATCTTTTTGTAGTGGGGTTGAGTCATGCTTGTTGAGATTACCGAGTCTATATAAAAGAAAATGATGAAGAAAAATGTAGATCGTATTATGATCATTTTACCGCATTGTGGAAATCAAATTTATTTTCATCTTTCGTGTACTGATAGGGGGAAAAATCCAAGAGAAAATTCAATAATTATGTTTTAAGATTTGTTCAGCTGCAGTAGAGCGAAATCCATGTCGTTTCATCGAACCTAAGGATGTGGGCTATCGTACTCATGTAATGTTATCGTACCCAGGCTGTGGGCAACAGTACTCATCCGGTAGTTATCGCACCCAAGGCTGTAAGTAACCGTACTCAGATAATAACTATCGTACCCAAGGCTGTAGGTAACCGTACTCAAATGATAGTCATTGTACCTAAGTCTAAAAGTAACAGTATCTAAATGTTGGTTATCGTACCCAAGGCTGCACATAAGCTTAATCATAAGCTTAGTAACCGTACTTAAATGATAGCTATCGTACGTAAGACTTTAAGTGAACTTACTCAGATGCCAGTTTTTGTACTTCAGAATTTTAGTAACTTTACCCAAATACAGACTATCATACAACAAGAATTAAAAGCAACTGTACCCAAATGTTAGTTGTAGGTTCTCAAGAATGAAGTAACTGTAGGCACTGGTTCAGTCCAGCAAACATCTTGATCCACGTAACTGTTTGTGAAGGGGAACTGATAATTCTAATCAAAGGTGAGTTTGTGTCTCAGGTCTTAAATATGATCACAACAACATAACTTGTTCGAAATGTCAGGCAGAACCCCAGGGAGGAGGAAATGGTAGACGTTGCTTCTTGGTCGTGAGTACTTACTACTGCATTGCAGTTTAGCCAGTCCAGTCCAGAGTGCCGACCCTGGGGGTGGGCATGTGTGAGGGTGCGGCGGGCGGGGTGGGGTGTGGAAGGCGGGGTGGTAGAGAAGGTCCCTGAACTATACAAATTTGGGATAAGCAGTGACCTCGCCTCCTGCAACGGGACAGCCCCGGGACGCTGGACAGTGCAACGAGCAGAGCCAAGGCAAGGAGGTGTGTTTGTTGGTCACTGATGTGAAGGAAGGAAGACACAGAGGGAAAGAGAGGGAGGGAAAGAAACTATTACGCTCCCCCCCCTCTCTCTCTCTCTCTCTCTCTCTCTCTCTCTCTCTCGTTAGCACATCATGATGTCTGGTGGTGCCCTTTGCAAACCCAATGGAAGCAAATGCACTTCAAGGAGAGCATCTACACGCGTAAAATACTGCTTAATCCACATTTTTGTCAGCTCTGTGGCAACAATGATGCCATCCTAACCAGACTGTACACATCCGTACTGAAGTTGTCATGTAAATCTTTCTGTCTCCCTTAAGCAGGTGGATAACAGTGGACGATTTCGACCATAGGATCGATCTTAAGTCTCATTCTCTCGACTCGTGAGCTGTTTACAAAACTATGAGTGTTTCTTGTATGTGAATAATGAAGAATCGTCTCATCAACAGTGGTGAATAATAGAAATTAATGTTAGTCTCAATATCTTTTATATTAATCATTCTGTTTATTTTTTATCATCATAATCTTCGGAGGTCTGGCTCTATTTCTCGAGGTTTCGACACGTCTAAATGTCAGTGACCAGATTCGAACTCCTCTTCCACATCCGGAAGCGAAGCTGGGATCGGGTCGATGGTCATTAATATGAGCTAGGATGAAAGCTGTCCCTCTTTAGAAAGATCATCACGTGATATAACTACGGCGAGTTGTAACGCTAGCTTGACGTAACACTGGCGTGACGCTGGCTTCACGTAACGTAACTTATGGTGCGGCCGGTACAAACGGTCACTGTTACCACCTCAGAATTTACGCCAGTACGTGACGCTGGCGGCTGGAACCCAAGGCCTCCGGTCAAACGTCTATGGTAAGTCGAGGTTACGGCCCCGTCATTTCAAGGCTGGGTGTCGGACGCCCGGAGCTAATTACATTTTTTTCCCCGCGAACCTTCAACGAAAAAAGACAAAGCTTTTTTCGTGTGGTGAGGCAGGTCTCGCCTCACTCCTCCAGGCCCTCTGGCGGCGACGATGGTCACCACCGGCGTGGAAACGGACCATCAGAGAACTCGGGCCTGTGAGAGACCTCAGACACTGGCACGTTCCTGGCCGCACATCGGCCACACACTGGAATGATCTCGACATTTACAGAGTCGTTAAAGGTCAAGCGGTACCAAGAAGGGAAAAAAAAGAAATAAGACTATCGAATGGGGGTGCTAGAGTAGCGTGAGGCAAGACCTGCACGAGTGGTAAGGCTGAGTTCCTGGACGTTACTGGAACACAGGACTGGAAAGTCTTCTCTTCGGGCGAGGACTTTAAGGTATATGAAAAGGCGATCGTTTTTGTTACGGCTCCTTGCACCGGAGGTGGATTGGAGACCTGGATTGAACTCAACCCTCCCGTTACAGTACTTGTTTGTGAAGGTACATGACAATACCGCATCCCAGACATTACATGAGACGACATATTGGGTCTGCTAGTTCTACTGGAGATGTGGCATCGACCTGAACTCACCACTGGCCAGCCAGCAAGCGAGACGCTAAGGTACTGGATCTCCTAACTGCTGGTTATTTGGGCTTTTAAGCCGTTACCGCTAAGTCCTTCAGCAAGGGAAACGAAGAAAGTGAAAAGTTACAAAGAAAAAAGAAAAGAATAGAAATAACAGAAGACTTCATGGAATGCGTTTTCTCTGCACACAGAAGTATTTTTGGAAAGATTGATTGTACATCCCAGTTGTTGGCGTTGCTGGAGTGGTCAAGACTATTTTCATGTATATTCTTATACTCGTCTCACACAGATGAAAGAAATTCTTAACTGGTCACCATTTCCGGCGTTACGATCATGTAGTCTAATTAGATATCTTTTGTGATATGTTTTTGTATTTTTGATTTGCTTTCTCTCTGTAACGATTCTATTTTGGGAGTCAGTATTGGCGTGGCTGCTCACCAATTTTCTGTTAGTTTGAATTTTATACGAAATACCATTTTTTTTTCTCCCAGAATTTTGTTTTGCATGATTTTGCTTTATATTATATATCCAATACCATAGATCTTTAGTTCTTATGCAGTCTACTTAAGCCATTGATATGTTATAAAGAGCATCAGTGACTAGGAATCATATATATATATATATATATATATATATATATATATATATATATATATATATATATGATAATCATGTACAAGGGACAAAACTCTGTTTATATGAAGATGTCATAAATCATGCAAATGAGTTTACTCGAAAGTTGGCAGAGTGTTGGACTGTCGAATCCCCGAGGTAAAAGATCCAGTCACAGAGTGTCCACAGACCCAGTCACAGGCCGCACCAGTCACAGTGTCCACAGACCCAGTCACAGGCCGCACCAGTCACAGAGTGTCCACAGAACCAGTCACAGGCCGCACCAGTCAGTCCTTTCTCAATTACTTCTTCAAACCGGTTGTCCGCTCCTTAACGCAACCTCATGTAAATGGAACCTACAGCCACGTAACCCGGAAGAAAAAAACAAAAAAAACAAAGAAATTCCAAAGATTCACGCCACAATGATAGCGAAATTGAAGTGTGACTGGTATCCAACTCTGGTTATCTGAGAGGCCATGAAACATGTGACTTAATACCTGGTTTGGCTGATGGACAAATGATAATTGAAAGAGACGATCCAAAAAGGTACTTTACAAATGGGATTGAGAAAGTAGAATTAAACCAGCACACAAGGGTTCAGAACACTCAAGTAAGAGGAGCAAAAGTCAGTAGGGCTTCTGAGAGAGGAATTCGATCGCATATATTGAAGTAATGGTAGTCTGACACGTTTGACACACGTGTATTTAAGAGGTTATGAACCAAATGATTATATATATATATATATATATATATATATATATATATATATATATATATATATATATATATATATATATATATACATATGACGGTATGATAGCGTTTGACCTACCGGTTCCAACATGTTGGCAAAATGACCACTGTTTCAGTTCACGTACACTGCGCTTAGCTTTCTTTACATACTTCTGAGCCATTTCTACACTGCCCTCCATTTTCCTATAGTTTAAACCTGCCTCCTACTGTGTTCTACATTGTTCATGTTCTACACTATCATTCATCCCTCCTGCACTGTGTAAAACAATATTCAGAACTCTCCTCTTCATCTTGTCTTTCACAGTTTATCCTCAGCCATATTGTACTGCACTCTATTCAACTGTTCTGCATTGCTGCTAATACGTATGGCACTGTCTTCCATGCAAGAGGGTGGGTGGGACTCTCTCTTGTGTTGTATTGATCCTTATGGCAGTGCACTGATCTTCACTGCATTGGTCTGCGTTCACCGCCTTCTGTTCAGCAGTCATTTGTTTTCTCAGGCAATTGTCGCATCTCTGTTGCATTTTCCTGCACACCTGCTGCATTTCTTCTGGACTCCTCTGCACTGAAATTTGCACTTCATCTCTGAAATTCGCATTTCCTTACACTGTTCTCCATTTTGTTGCAGTGATCTGTTCTCTTATTCAATTTACTTTGTTGGTCTCCATTTTGTAGCAATGTTCTTCACTTTACTGTACCTAAGTTCAGTTTCCTCGATGCTCACTACACTGAAGTGACTTCATCTTCACTGTTCTGCCAAAGTTGTTCACTGACATGGCTTTATCTTAAATGTTCTACACCGAGGTTCATTGCGCTGACTTTCACTGCATTCTTCTGTGTTCTATTTACTCTTCGCTCTGCTGCACTGTTCCCCATTTTCTGCTCTGTTCTTCACAAATCTTCCTCTTCAGTTTCGTTCTTTGCCTTCAGCTGTGTCATTCTGTTCCCCTGCTAAAAGTCTTTAACATAACAGCACATTTTCAAACCCTCTGTATCAATATGATTCAGTTTTTCGTTCGTGATTTATTAGACTTCTGAAACACAAATTGATTCATTTGATTCAGAATGCAACGACACGTATCCATTCGTTTTTTTTTTTTGGAACTATTGTGAACTCGCTGGTTACCAGGTTCTTCTGGGTTACCCACTGAGCGGTACAGTTCTGGGTGAATGGTGTCGGCCGGCGACCATCTGACTGTGGGAAGTGGCATGGGCCAAGTTCTCTCGCCACCTTTCAGTATCAACCTAAAGTTTCATTACCAGCCATGCTCAATGAATCTCTCGCACTAACAACCTAAAGGTCATTCCCTCTACCATCAACGGCTTCATTGGTGGTTCGAGTACCATTATAACTCGTGCCTGTCGCCCTCAGCGTCATCAGTTAAGGTACTGGTGTCAAGTGGCTGGCAATACTCGTCGATTTTCAGGGGGGATCAATGGAGCACCTCCTCGTGGTGCCGCGCCCACCCCTGAAAGGATGGATCGTCTACAAGAAAAAGGAGGAATGTCCTTCAAGATGTTTTATAAGTGTAGCGTGGTCCAGTGAAAGTTGGGCGTCGTCAAGATGCCTTTGGGCGTGGTCAAGGGTTCCCGGTGGGCGTAGTGAAGAAGGTTTGTTGAGTAATGGTCTGTGACGTGATGGAGGGAGGAGGAGGGGATGGATGTGGGGGGAGGAGGAGGAGATGACGCAAGGGGACGGGTGCGGCGCATGGAGACAGCCCAGCAGCGCGGACTCGGGGACATGGTGAGGGTGTCAGCAGAGGGAGGGTAGAGGCGAAGTGAGAGAGTAAACGTACGCAGAGACAAGGCCACGGGAGAGGAGGGAAGAAAGAGGGCGAGTTGGAGGATGCATGCCGAGAGGACGTGCGTGGAGGAACGAAAGGAGTAGAAGAAAGACTCGGGGAGGAAAAGATGACAGAGACAAATGAAGATGTAAGAGACGAAAGAGAGATGATGGAAGCTAGAGGGAAGATGCACAGGGATGAGAAGGACATGGGAGAGGGGACAGAGCGAGACGGAAACTGAGGGAAAGACGTAGACAGACTTGGCAGTGGACAGATTAAATCTAAGGTTAGTTAAGGGGATTACCACCCACCTCCCCATATAGGCTGACCCCTCACGATCATATGGTATAGTGACCCCGAAGTGACCCGTCACTATTACGGTTCGCCCTTTGCCCCTGTGTCTACGAAACAAACCTCCCTACCACCACTGTCCTGCTCAGATGATAAACTATCATACACTAAAACATGGCTCCATCTTCTAATTGCCTCTCCTCATCCATGACCTTCAATGTTTACATTATTTCCTTATCATCTGTCAGTATTCAAAAACTCCTTTTCTTCATCACAATTTCCTTGTTTTCGTTTGTTAAAGTTCTAACTTCTCTGTAGGATTCGTAGTGACGTACAAGTGGCGAACAAATTTGAACTAAAAAAAAAAGAAAGAGACGATTAGTTTCATATTTCTCTTCATTCTTATTCATTAATTGTTCCTTTTATTCTCTGGCATTCAGGTACGAAAACTCGCGGGCAAGAAGTTCTTTCTGTGATTGAATTCTATATATTCAATTTTGGGGGAGAACAAAGGAGAATCAGTGAATGCTTTATCTTCACTCTTCCGTGTTCAATATAATCATTGTAATTAATCAAGCGATTGAAGTCCTTGACGAGTAATAGATCCCTCGATTATAGTATGATTATCTCTGACATTCTGACAGACATTGGCAGTAGGCTTGCTGAATTCTCCAGTTAACCCCACTAAGGTGAACTGGGTTAGCACTGGGCTCTGACGTCAAGATTTCAGTCCCCTCCCCCCCCCCCCCCCCTCCTCCTCCCGTTACTACACTTCCAGAATACGTAGGAAAGGTCAGCTGCAGGGCACCTTGGGTGAAAGGTCATGGAGGGAAATGTGTCGACTCGGCTGTGATCTTTTGGTATATCACAAATGAGCTGTTGTGCCTTAATTGTTGAGGGGGTGTGTCTGATGTTATTAGCGTGTGTGTGTGTGTGTGTGTGTGTGTGTGTGTGTGTGTGTGTGTGTGTGTGTTTCCGTTGGTCAAATGCAAGGTTATGGGAGATTAGATATATGCGCCTGCGCGCGCGGACACACACACGTACACACACACACACACACACACACACACACATACACACACACACTTGAGGAGGGAGAGAGAGAGAGATCATATAAAGTTAGCAAGAGGTGGATTAAAGCCTGTATTCCAATGAATTCTCGAGGACGGACAGACAGATAACGACAGAAGTAAAACTCAGTCACCTGACCAGTTGTGTGACGACAGTCCATATGGACGGCGTAGGACAGGCGAGATTACGCGCGCGCGAGACAGAGACAGAATCCGGGAAGAGGAGAGAGGAATTAGGAGGTTGGTTCACACCATGGTCGTCCATGGCTGCCCTGCGGAACCCCAGACCACAGTACTGGTGCATATCTAACGTTTGTCTGTAACGATGATTTACCTTCAGAAATATAAGCTTGTATGTATACCTGTATCTAGGAGTCTATTGGTCTACTCGTCCATTTATAAATGCATGTATAAGTAATAAAGAGATGAGGATGCTTGACCGTTCATCAGAACCTAGAACAGATTAAAACCTCTATGGTACAGTATTAAACTCTCTATGGTGTAGTATTAAACTCTGTGGTATAGTATTAAACTCTCTATGGTGTAGTATTAAACTCTATGGTATAGTATCAAACTCTCTATTGTATAGTATTAAACTCTCTATGGTATAGTATTAAACTCTCTATGGTATAGTATTGTTCCGTTATGGGTAAACATAACGTACATCA
Organism: Panulirus ornatus; assembly: GCF_036320965.1. Classification (NCBI taxonomy): domain Eukaryota; kingdom Metazoa; phylum Arthropoda; class Malacostraca; order Decapoda; family Palinuridae; genus Panulirus; species Panulirus ornatus. Next base: position 26,837,166 of record NC_092271.1, on the reverse strand, counting down.
TCCCATCGTTCTGGATCCTTGTTGTATAAGAATACATTCATACATCACATAGGATGTATGTTACATAGTCTTCACTTCGGTCTTCTGCTTTCTAAATTAATCTAATTTTGTCTCCTTTATGATAGTGAGTCTGTCTAGATCTTTATGATCTCCTCAATATTAGATTGTTCTCCAGTGCTTCTCAGTGATAGAGATTGTGAGACAGTATACCTCTCTCCCAAGTCATTAGTGCTCAAAAAAATCTATAAGTATCAACGGAGATCAGTGTAGCATTGCAGGGAAGCAGATCGTGTGTGGATGAAGTATATCATCATGACTGATTCAACTGCAGAGTAATTGACGAATATGAACCCACGAACTAGGAATCTTTTCTTAATTCAGACGTCGGCAGGATCTCAAATCACAGACAGACAGACAGTTGACTGAATATAAACCAATGGACAGATATAATCAACAGTTCGTTGGAGACAACTGATAAACTGATTGCAGAATTATGATTAAAGTGAAATGAAACACTGGCGGAAAATTGATAAACTGAGATACGTGTTTTATAGATATACGGAATCTTTTATTTAGGAGGGTAAGAAGGTTAATGGTGTTAGATTATAAGTCAATTAGGTACGTAGTCCTTCATCCTGAGGGCATTCAAGTTGAAGGTATTTAAACAAGAATGATGTGGATATGGAATCTTTTCACGACAGAACTCATGGGTTCTGGTTCTCAACACTCAAGATGTATAGGGATGTAATGTAATTTATTTTTGACCAGAGTACATAGACGCTCATGGGGTTCCATAATAGATTATACGATTGAAACAAAAGGTAGTATGACACACTGGGATAACAGGATCCAGATGGTTATGGCTATAAGAGTCGCTGGATTTAGTGGTACTCGGTCCTAAAACTGTTCTTTGACGGACAGTTAGTTATTAATAACAGGATCTAGTAGAGGTTTTACAGACACTATAACGCCACGTATATGATCGTGATTAAACGGGGAAACTCGTTCATCATCAACACACAGGACGTGTGTCCTATAAGACCTGTGAAACACAGGGTCTTCGACATCTTCGCCAACTAAGACCTGTGGACCAGCGGCCTTTAAAGAGGATCAGTCTTCATCTGAGGAAGGCACAATAGTAGAACACAGGAAAGCACATCATGACGTATTGCTCCTCCTCCTCTTGGCAAACCTTTCCTCGTTTCGTCAGCAAACCAGCGAGGCATAGGTGATATCTCCCTGTTAGTAAGTCCTCCATGCAGCCTCCGAAACACACCGTCTTCATCCAGTATGTGAGGAAAACACAGAGGAACACGAGGGGGGAGGGAGGGGAAAAAGGATGTGAATAACGTAGTGGTATTTATCCTCCTTAAGGAAGCCATCTCCTCGAGCGGACCATCCACAAACCATCCTCCCGAGGAAGTCCTCCGTCTCCACCCAAGGATCACAGGATACTAGCCCTCTGTCCCCCCGACGTGCCCCGACCTCGGCATCGGCCTGAGCCCTCACGTAGCCTAAGGAAGAAACCAGATCATCAGGGTCATGAACCTCTAGCAAAGAACTCCTTAACATTTGTGATAGAATACCTGAAGTCATAGGGATACTTGGCACTCCGTGACAACTGGATCCACTGATCAAAATCTTAAGAAGAAAACTTTTCATGGAAACTCTTAAGGAAGAACCACCCTTCCCTTTTCGTGTAGATTTGCCAATGAATCGTTCGTGAATCTACTAGCTATTCTTATAGGTGGTTTCAGGAGTAATGAACCTGGTTGATTGGTTGTCTGAGTTAAGGCTTCTCAACTACCAGTGTCGTAACGACGATGTAAGTGGCCTTTATAGAGAGAGTATAGATATTACACACTTTTGCGCCGCTGACTTCATCAAGAAAAATAATTCTGAATATGATAAGTGATATGATAAGTTTGTGGTTTTGGTGATTCACAAAAGATTTTCAATTTACCATGATTTACATTTTTCCTCGTCTTAATTTTTCTTTCTTACACATTGCCTTTGATATTTGACCCATTAACATTGTTTCAGGTCCCACGGCTTCAAAGGACCATTTCAACCTTTCCTACCTTTATTGTTAACAACTCTAAATCATCAATACATTTAGGAGCAGATTTAAAAAATATTTTTGGCCAAACATACTGTAGTCTAGTCACTGACTCTCGATGAATATCAATCTATGGGAATGTTTCTGGATCATAAGGAACATATTTTACCAGATATGCCTTGATAAAGGGCTATGCATATTCATTAGCTTATCAGTAATTGCCCAAACTTCGGGGATTAAACATATGTATGCATACGTAATACATGTATGCGTATTAATTCAATAAATCAAGTTAGTGTCCTTGTAGTGATTATAATTAATTCAGATAACTGGTATTGTAGCTGGTTACATTTCATGCGGATGCGTGTGACTCTGTCTTTTTATATTCATGTGAAGCCACAGGTCCGGGGGCCAAGTATGAGAAATGTGATGAGCTTCGTCAAGGTCTAATGCTGTAACATTTCTGAAGGTTTTAGCATATCATATGCGTGTTGAGATCACACTGCCCATGTCTACTGTCTACCTCTGGATACCTTTATACATCACCCAGGTCGTGTGCGACGTAATCTATACGTCCCACTTATAGTTCTTAAGGTATTCGTATGTCGTACATTTAGTTATGGTATCGAAATTTTTTGTACATCATAACTTTAGATATAGGACTGAAAGATTTCGTATATTGTAGCTTCAGTTAGCTTTAATATGTTTTATATCATGACTCTTATATGATAGCTCTTATTAACTGTTATAGAATATTTTTAGGTATGGCCCTGACATATATCTTACATCATGGTTCAGGTCATAGCTTTGAAGCATTTTCTACATCATATCTCTAACAATGGCTTGGTAGTTGTTAAATCATTACAACTATAATAATGTTGAAGTATCTCTTATATCACAACTCTTATTAGTTCCTCTAAATCGTCTCACATACCACAGCTCTAGTTATACAGCCTCCAAGTTTCACTCAAAGTTTCATCTATTTTCCTAAATATCAGAGCAGACTGAACAGAGTGTAGAGTAGTTATTCATCTAGTCTTCCTTTTGGCATACAGATCAAGAACCCTTGGGTTAAACTCCTTTCGTAAATGATTTCGGACTCTAGTGAGTGAATGCTGAAGAGCCACATACATTATTCCACTCAGCCACAAGTCTGTATCTCCGTGAATGAGCTCAGGAGTGACCTTCAGACATAACTGGACTCCACCCACAGCCTCCATCTTAATGTGTCTCCGAAAGAAAAAAAAAAATATATCTACATTCCTAACACAGAGAGTTTTATTCGTCAGGGATGGAGAGGAAAAAACATGTATTAGGTATCATTCCAACGTCCTTACAGCGTTTGTTTAATCCTATCATTGTAAAGATAATAGTTACGCTTTATAATGCTGTGTTTCAGTTGTTTTAATCAGTCTTTTGTTTTTAATCAGTCTTTTAGCTTGTTGGTTACCGATCTCTGTGTCTACAACGTGGCCAACATTCTTATGGAATCTTCAAGGAGAACCACACCTGAAGAATACCAATAGCTGGTGGAGGAAGGGGCCCCAGATGGTCTTCGGGGAGATGCTGTTGATGGCACTGTCTTGGGGTCCAAGACTTTTCTTTGATGCGATACAAACATGATTCCAGATGCTCTCCAGATTCCAGAGGTTTGTCCTCAATACGAACTGAAGGTGGAGAGTACCAGGGGTAGAAGAACTCTTTAACTTCCTCACGGTTTCATTGGGTTACATATCGAGACAGATGACTCTTGTTGGTATGGAGACACGCTGAAGGGTATCAAGGCTTCGTCCAGGGGCATGCTAAAGATAGCTGTCGTGTCTCATTATCCATAGAGATTAGCAAGCTTTGGCTGATGACGTAAAATGCCAGCGACTGATGGAGATACGTATAAGGTACCGAATGTAGAGACGCTCGCTTGCGCTCAAGATATCAAGCGCTGATGAATACGTTCGCTGTGCCAAGTGCTTATGAACACAGGATAGATGCAGTCAAGGTAATGTGGGATGATGTTTACTTAAAGATACCAAATGAAGAGAGGGGGGAACCCACGACAACTTTTCTTCACAACACACACGCACACACACACACACACACACACACACACACACACACACTCATACGCTAACAAACTCAGTCTGAAAAAAATGATGATGGAAACAACAGGTAACTGAGCAGTAGTAAATACCTTGAGACGAATTACATCTGAGGGAAAAAAAAGAAGAAATATGTATATAACAAGAATTCTTTGGATGTGGTAGGTATGACGGCGCCAGAGAGGAGGCAGCAGGGGAAGGGGGGGGGGGGAAGAGACCAGGAGCACAGCGCTGGACGGATACAGACGGACACAGACGTGCACAGACGGGCACAGACGAACACAGACGTGCACAGACGTGCAAAGATGTGCACAGACGTGCACAGACGGGCACAGACGGACACAGATAGACACAGACAGACACAAACGTGCACAGACGGGCACAGACGTGCACAGACAGACACAGACGGACATAGACACCATCGGAAGGATACCCGGTTCTTGCCCCTCCCACCCCCAGGGGCTGACGCCTGGCCTCCACGTACTTCCTGATGCCTCAAAAACGCCTTACGTCTACTAACTCGTCTTGATGTGGATACCAGCGGTATACCAGGCGATGGTATACAGTAAACTAACTGTCGGTGTACTCTGAAGGCTCCGCCAGCCTTGTGCTGAAGTCAGAAGGGGGTGGTACATTAAGTGACCTCGATCAATCACCGTTTAATAAGTAGTTTACGTAGTTTACTGCATCATCAGGGCCATTCCGTCTGATATCTAAACGTACGTTGTGTTTTAGAGATGCGAATATATCATATATTAATTCCACAGTGATGGTCATTAGAATCAAAGACGACTCAGATTGAGTAAGGTCTGGTCCCAAATGCTGAACTGTAAAAAAATTGTATCATGATATATACAGAAGACAGCATTCATCTTGAGGCTTCAGGAAAGGCGACACTGGGCAGAGACAAGAAGACATTGGCATTGTCGTGTAAAAAGGAAATTCCAGAGACGTACTTGTTGGGGGGGTGTGTCCAACCCTCCCTTCACGACAGACTCGGATTTCTTACAACACCGCGTCACAAAACGCACTTTAGATGGTGGTCTCACACACACTCACACACTCTCCTCTTCCAGATGAACATCTATATATATATATATATATATATATATATATATATATATATATATATATATATATATATATATATATATATATATATATATATATATATATCGTGTAAGTCTACTTGGACTCAGTGTTCAGACAATTGAAGAGACACACGAAGCCCTGCCTGTGATGAGTGGATTAATCAAGGATTAATCAGGCATTTGGCAGGTGCCTGAACCTCTGCATCGTAGATTATCATTAATCTTTTCCCTAGGCGGTTTATAAATCTCTCCTGTAACACTACATACATTTGCACCTGGAACATTCACATGTGGTGTGGTAGTGCAAGACGTGAGGCCACAGTGACTCTCCCATACTGATGTATGACGTGCGAAAGTTACAAACGATGGTTAGATGGACAGACTTGTGATACCTGACACATCTGTGCGCCTTCCAGCTTTGCAAGGGGTTTGTCCTCCTTCATGACACGCTTAGATACCTTGAACATCTGTCTCGACTCTTGTCTCCTCCATCCTCACTGGGGAATGTCCTGAAGACATCCAAATTGTGTCTCACGAAAACACAGTTGTGGAAACGACAGAAGCCGTTATGTGTGTGTGTGTGTGTGTGTGTGTGTGTGTGTGTGTGTGTGTGTGTGTGTGTGTGTGTGTGTGTGTGTGTGTGTGTGTGTGTGTTGGGGGCACACCTACACTTGGTATTTATCCTTAAGATGTCCGCTCGTCTCAAAAGCCAAGTTACGTTATCACTTGTCCTTGGGCCAGTTCCTGTCCCACCCGCTTGTTGGCCAAGCAGCCAGTCTGCTCCTGGGGGTAGAGTCTCCGTAGCCCCCAGCCAGCCCCGTGCCAGCCAGCCACCCAGCCCCTACATAGTCCCTAGGATACTCATTCGGGCCCCTGAACGCCAGGTTGGGGACCAGGAATCATAGAAGGATTTCTTGACCCATAGTAAACCTCTAGATGGTTTCTTCTAAGACCACTATACAGGACTTAGACCCCTCCCCCCAGCAAAAAGGGGTCCCTAGACCCTAGACTGGCCCTTAGAGTCCACAAAGGGCTCCACAATCCTCAGACGGACTCCAGGTCCCCAAGGCGGGCCCCCCCTGGACCCTCAGGCGCCAGGACAGGTACGCCCAGTGTTGCAGCAACACCTTCCACGAACACTCCCGCCCCGGCGTCGCCTCCAGCCTCGCCGGCTGCCCATGAACCTCACCTTATAACTGTGATGCTGTCCAAGGGGGAGGTGAAAGGAGGGATAGAGGGAGGGAGGAAGAGGGAGATAGATGGAGAATAAGAAGAAGGAGAAGGAGAAGAAGAAGAGGAAAAAGAGGACTAACTGATGAGAACAACGGAAAAAACTCATGAGAAAAGCTGATGAGAACAATGGAAGCAGCACATGACAAGAGAACAAGCTCATGAGAACAAACAAACACTGTAGTGCCGACAGCCAGCCAGTGAGAACAACAGGCACCAGTGATCACCATGAACAAATACAAACAACAAGAAGAGAAAAAAAACAAGGACATAAACAAGAACAAACACACCTTCAGGACATATGGCCACCCAGTTCTTGTTATAATCTCAACATCTTTTGCTACGCCTTCATTATTATCATCATTCTCTGTGACCCCCATTGCCATCTACGTATTAAAGCACGATTTCCATTTTCTTCCACACCCGCCATCTATCAGTCTAGTAATACACCCACCATCTATCTATCTGGGATCTACAACGACTATCCTATTTTTTTTATCCTTTTTTCACCCAAAGTCTAATCCACTGTTGCCTGACCTGTCATTTATCCACCGGTTGCTTTATCCAACATTTATCCATCCTTCATCCATCATCTGTAGCTGCTCCCATTCTTTATCCACCTGTTGCTCTATCTACTGTGTTCCATCTGTATTGATCACTCCCGTTTTTTTTTTTATAAACGACATGACCTGAGCTCTTCAAAACTAAGGGTGACAACGTTGGAATGAAGTAACGTATTTAAAAAAAGAGCAAAAGAAAACGTGCCTAAATTAAAGCATTAAAACAGAAATGAAAATATTCACACAGAGATTTTCGCTACCGGTTGGCAAGATGCCCGATTTCAAAATCATCGGTATTACTTCTCTTTCGTCTTGTGTTGTAAGCGTTCTTCTATTTCTACTTCAAATATTTTTTCTTTCACTTTAATCTCGTAAAAAACTTTCCTTTCGCCAGACTCTTACCTGTCAGAGGTCCTCCGACTTGGCGAAGTAAATGTTGCGTTACTTATAAACTAATATCCAGACATGTTACCAAAGGGAATATTAGTCTGAGGATAACTTTAATGTCGGACGCGAAGCACTGTCACCCTCAGACCATCCCTCGAGATGGCACACAGGCCACCATCAAGCCGACACTCACTGTGGGCGTGTGCAGTCGTGAAACTGTTGGCATGTAGTAATCCAATGTTTCCATGGGAGCCCAAACCTTGTGAATACTTACATGTATTTACATGGGAGCCCAAACCTTGTGAATGGAATACTTACATGTCTAACACTGGAGTTAAAGATGTCTTTGATATGCACACCAATTACGATGATTAACTGAGGACAGGATGGAGATTGTGATGGGGGAAACTTGTTATTTGATGGGCACTTGGTCTGTAGAGGAAGCTGCCAGAGTGAAAGGAGAGGAGGATGAATATGTAGATGGGTTGTTCCCAGGTATCTATGTCCCTGATACAGGTAGGTCATGTCCCCGGCATTGGCAAATCCCCTCCTACCCTCTCCACCCTTCACCACTGCCTCGCCACCGACCATACAGACGCTCCTTCAAGAAGCAGGGGCAGGTGGCGGCCACAAGGATGGCAGTAATGAGTTAGTAGGGTTGTGTGTGGCTCGCGGGAACTCGTCTCATGAATGTGATGAATGAGGAAGGAGTTTCATGAGGAGTGGTGGTGATGATACGGTTGTGATGATGAGGAGATATAGAGGTGAAAGTTATCATGATGGTAATGATGATGAGGATGGTGATGATGAGTGATGGTGGTTGTGAAAATGATAATGATATTAGTAATGACAAGTGAGGATGATTATGGAGATAAGAAAGCGAAGATAAGACGAGAAAGCGTGGAGAAAGAGACAAGGATAAGCTATAAATCATAAACATCGATATTAGAATCCAGTCAGGCGACTCCCAGCCAGGTCCCAGCTCCACCCCAGCCAAACCTCGCCCTAGAATCCTTTTGGTCTCTCCTTCTTAACCCCAATCGAACACCCCACCCCACCTCTCTCTCTCTCTCTCTCTCTCTCTCTCTCTCTCTCTCTCTCTCTCTCTCTCTCTCTCTCCCCTTCCCTTCCCCCCACCCCCCTCCGCCTCCTACCCCCCTCCTCTCTGCCCCCTTCACCAACCTGACCTAGACAATAAAGGTCAAAAGTTTTTGCTCAGACGAACGAGTGAGAGGGACACATGTCGCGGGGCCACCAGCAACCACAGAGTCCTCCTGCTCCCTGTCGCACTCCTCCACGATGGGTGGGGAACTCCTTGATCCCTAAGGACTTGCTTTCCTTCGCCTGTACTCGAAGCCTCATAGAGTAACACGATCGCGGTAACTCGAAGGTAATTTGACACTGAGGACTTGAGGTTCAATACCTTCATGTGACGTGATATTGTCTCAGGTCTTGAAGGAGAAGAACCCTGACACCACGACTAAAGGCCCTGAGGATCGTCGTCGTCTTACCTGTCTGTACCCTGGTCAAGGAAAAACCCCGGCTGATCCCCTGCTTTCCTTGAATGCCTCGGATAACGGCTCACTCGGCAATCCGGACCCTAGACCAGAGGTATACCCTTACCAGTGGACTTGTAACCTTTGACCTCTCCCAAATGGGTGACCCAGGTCAAGCTGGGTCAAAGGCGTTATATCATCCATCTCCTCGGCCAAAAGGCTTGGGCAAGAGGGGGGGATGGAGTGACATTTTGGGCGAGTTCGTGGCTAAATTATTGAGCAGCGTTAACTGTTACTTTCATGAACAGGTGACACAGAAGCTCCCGCGCTTGGATACACCGTCTGACCATCTATCTTCCCCAGTGTACAGCTCCCCAGCCCGGGGGGGGAGGGGGAGACGACGATATTGCATTGGGATGAGAGAGAGAGAGAGAGAGAGAGAGAGAGAGAGAGAGAGAGAATATGAAAACTTCTTCTTGTACGACAATGGTGCATCGTAAACCTTTAAGCGAGCTCCACAGTTTAAAAGAGAAGGGAAAATGAGGGAGAGAGAAAAAAATAGAGAGGGAGGGAGAGAGAGAGAGGTGTTTAAAGAGCATTGGTAGTGGTATGATAAGTGAAGCGACTACAGAGTACAAACGGAAATCAGAAAAAAAAATTTATATCCAAACCATAAATTAATCTCCACCAGCAGGGAACACTGCCGCCGACCCAGGCATGACCTTCTCTGACCTTTCTTAGGAGGTCAGTTCTTGTTGCCTCACAATGGATGTTCTCCAGGCTCGTTCCGGGCCAGATGGACCCAGGCAGTCGTTCGCTGTACGAAGCTTGTCATCATAACTGGCAGTTTCGTCCTTATTTCCTGTTCTTGTCAAATTCTTGTAAGTCTCGACCTTGGGTAAATAGAGGCAAAAATAGCTGTTTCTAGTGTTATAATATCTCAATATACCATCTTATTATACTCCTCATTACTCTATATTATCATTGCTTCGTCTGTTTCGAACTAGAGAGGATTCGTTCGGGTAACGTTTCATTTCTAAACAGAGTTTCGGAACTGGTATGAAGAGTGAGTGGTGAGAGGCGGCTGTTGGTGTGCACCTCACCCGCTGACCCCACAGTAACAGGTCTGTTGGTCAGGCTGGCCAGTTAGCCCAGCCCGGCCCGGCCCGTCCCGTCCCGGCCCGGCCTGGCAAAACCTTTCAGGCGAACCAACCCTCCCGATGACCCGCCCTAGAGAACCAGACCATCCAGGCATACCAACCCACCTCGTATTTCAGTCCACTCGAAACATACTTCTGAATACGACTTCGGTCAACTATAACCTTTATGAAGTTGTTGTTATGAATGGTTTTCAATCTCTGGTTTGCTTGCCTTCTTCCCTTCGTGTATTTCTCCTTTCCAGAGAAGGTTGATGAGGAGAAAGGGGGAGTGAGAGTTTGTCTAGACGACCTTGGCATTAAAGCGTAAGACAAATCAGGTGTCATGACAGACGAACCAGTTGCAAAACAGGGTGAAAAGTACTTTGAACTTTGGCCCTGGCACTGTTACGGTACAGACTGGAGCCAGGGAGATGGCTACTATGGGACTAGTAAGTACGTTACTTTCCATCACGAGATGTTACAGTACTTTATAGCTTTGGTTGTGGAGATGTTACACAACTTTATAGCTTTGGTTGTGGAGATGTTACACAACTTTATAGCTTTGGTTGTGGAGATGTTACACAACTTTATAGCTTTGGTTGTGGAGATGTTACACAACTTTATAGCTTTGGTTGTGGAGATGTTACACAACTTTATAGCTTTGGTTGTGGAGATGTTACACAACTTGGAAGCTTTGGTTGTGTAAATTTTACCTAACTTTTAAAGCTTTGGTGGGAGGGAGCTGTATTTCAAAACTATGGCTCTTTCATAACCCAAATACTGCAATAAAAGTCTCAAAACTACAGGGGGGAGGGCCTGGCTGCATGAGCGGCATGATTTGCTGGCAAGGAAGTCTGTTTACCCTTACAACATAAGGCTTAAAAACCCTTGACATTAAATCCCTTGAGGGCAACAAACAGGAGGTCATCCCATACAGGTCTCCAACACTGGATAGTTTGCATAGAGGGAATGAGAGGCCAGAGGGATGGGCTTATGGAAATCAACGATGAATTATAGAATGAAATGAAATCCTGGTGAAGATTGTTTCCTACTCGGTCGTCATGAAATATGCAAATTTAAGGCACGAGAGAGTAATAAAATACATATATATGCTTACTTCACTCCAGAGAATGGTTCGTGGTCGTAGGTACATATTCATGCACAGTTCTCGACACATTGGTTACACACACACACACACACACACACACACACACACACACACAGTTACTGAACCGGTCTAACCACCGGCGCTGACCCTGATCACCTAATTGTTAGTACTGTCACTTTTACCCTCGGCCCAACCAGCGGAACGACGAGTGGCGGCAGTGGGGATGAAGATGGGGTAAGAAAGACGGTGAAGGAAGAGGAGGACATGCAGAGAGAGAGAGAGAGAGAGAGAGAGAGAGAGAGAGAGCAAAGGCTTGGATGAGGCAGGTACCCATCAAGGGGGCAGGGAAGGAAGATACAGACAGACGATCTATGTGAAAGAGGAAAAAAAAAATACGACGTTGCAAAAGGAAATAAAGAATGTTAAAATGTGAGAACAAAGGAGATGGAAGATAAGGAGAGGAGAACACGTGAGGTGAAATTCACGAAAGAAGACATTATGTACATGTATACATAGCCAGGCGAAGGACGTGAGAAGGGAGAGAGGTCTTGGTGATGCTCCAGGAATGGGAGAGAAGAAGTCAAGCCTGATATTGAGGAGGGTGGAAGAAAAAGAAGAAGAAGAAGTCGAAGGAGAAGAGAAAGATGAAGAAAGAGGAGAAGAAAAAAGATGAATCTAGTATGAAGAGGGGGCAGATGGAAGAGAGAGAGACAGGGAGGAAGGAAGGAAGGAAACAAGACGTTGGATGATGAACGTGAGGAGTCATCAATAAGAAAGAGAAGGTGAGAAATATGATAAGAGGAAGGAGACGGAAGACTAGAGGAAGCGATCGAGGAAATGAGGCACGGTGCGATGAGGAGCGGAAGGAAATGTGAGGGACAACATATGAGTCACTCACAAGGGTGTGTCAAGGTGACGCTATCGTATGAGAGAGAGAGAGAGAGAGAGGTATATGATATGAGTACAAAAGTGAGGAAATGACTGACAATGAGGGAGTACTAAATTGGGCAAGTTAATCGTCCACAGAGGAAGGGAGGGGAATGACTTGAAAATGCTTAATGTCTGTTAGACTTTCTGAAGGAGTTACAATCCATATACCCTTAAAACTTTACTCAGAAAGTAATTACCTCACACATGCGTGTTGTACAATAACCATGGGAGGGGCAAAGCATTTGTGGCTAATGCGATTATGGGTAATAGGATGAATCAATGGCTTACAAAGACACAAGAGTGAAGGGAAGATTTCAGAGGGACTGGCTGATGGGTCACCAGATAAGACATGGTAATTGATGAGTGACTCCATAATGTAACCATAAAGGTGAAAACACAATTATGTTCATCTAAGATAAAGGAAGAACTAAGGTTTCTCTAAGTTCATATTCGTTTGCACACTACGCCTTACATTGACCCAGAAGATTTCTTTTTTTTTTTTCTCTTCTCAGTTTTCTACGCAGGTTTATGAAATTTACGCAATTGGTTATTGCACTCGTTGACTCTCCTGTTGTTCAAAGAAAACAGATGAAAGAAAATCACGCGCGAGATCCCCACACAGAACAATAACTAGAATGATAGTTATTTTCGTAAATATGTGCTGCATTACGTAAATATGTGCTGCATTACGTAAATATGTGCTGCATTACGTAAATATGTGCTGCATTACGTAAATATGTGCTGCATTACGTAAATATGTGCTGAAAAATATGTAAAAAGTATATGTCAAAGTAAACGTCAATATGAAGTGAATATTGCTGAAATTAGAAAGTAAAATTTGCGAGTTACAGTAACCTACTTCAAGACAATAAAGTTATAACAAAGATCTTAAATGATTTCCTTTTTTTTCTTTTCCTTTTTATCGATATAACCCAATTCGTTTTCCCCTTCCAGTCCCACTACGAGCGGAGGAGACCATTCTGCAGTATACTGACTCACACACCGTACTAACAGCATTACATGGAGTAAAAGTATACAGAACAGTAGTCTGTCCTGTAACCACTCTTCCCAATACGTCACTTGCCACAGAGCAAAACTCCAGAGGTTTGTAAGTTTGCTAATGTCACAAAAACACTCCAGGAAATGTACCAAGTCCCCGTGCGGATATTACTGCCAGTCAGCTTGACATCTGTGACTGGCAAGCTTATGAAAGCTAAGCTGAAGACACTGTTACAGATCATTAAGATTACCACCAATTAACGACTCACAACACGACTTTCGATGAGATTATTGATGTCTCAGAAACCTGCTTCATTTCTTTAATGATATCAATGACAGGTTCAGTAAAAGTAAAAAGGTTAATGTTATTTATTTAGAGATAAAGGGAAAAAAATATTCAGTAAAGTCCCGCATCAAAGGTTACTTGCAACGGTTGGATCAGGCGTAGACCATGATGGATTGCACTGATTAAAAGTCTGACTAACCGTAAACAAAGAATATTGATTAACACTCAAGTCCCAAGACGATCACACGTAATGTATGGTGTACCACAGGGATCAATCTTGGGACCAATTCTGTTTCTTTTATTTCTTTAGTTATCACAATTCGCAGGTAATGCTTTACTAATATATATACTTTAGAGGAAATTGAGCCTCAACTGTCGCATACTAACACAGATAAACTGACGGATGGGACTTGCAAGTGACCATTGAAATTTGATATGAGCATTGCAATGTTTTATCATGGGTAGTAAAAACTAAAAGACAATTTACCGACTGAATTCTCCTCAGCTACAAGACGTAAAATGAGGCACAAAGACTTAAGTGTAACAATCTCTGATGACTTATGGCCAGCAGTGCACAGGAGCTTGGAAAGAAGCGAGCAAAATGCTAGTCCTCATACCTGGGTGTCTTAAGTAAAAGAATATATAATCCTTCTTCTTTTACACTTCGCTGTAAGACCATAGATGCGTTATGAAACACACTTAACAAATGCTTCTTTCTTAAGTCCACAATTGCCATCACTTGAGCTACGGTGGATTAAGTAACTTGTTTGCTCGTTAACTCTTCAAACATTAAGGCCTGTGTTTATGATCTCTTCTGCTATGTCAAATACCTTCGAAAGGACACTATGGTCTGTTGCTGTCTACACGGGAGGAAGAAGTAAAAACGAAGAATAACAATCATACTTACAAGAAAATAAGAAGAATGATGATAAAGACAGTGACAATGGAATTATGATAAAATGAAGAACACAAATCGGAGGCATTTGTATCAGCAATAACCTCAGTATGAAGAAAGATAACAGACATCATGAACAGGACAACAAAGAACAACACAGATTTTCAAGGTGTCATTTTCTTTTCACTGACATTCAAGACAAAAACATTCTTCCTCACCAAGACAACCCCACCTCCAGCTTTTATTACAACGTTTGATAATAACTGGTGATTGTATTATCCCAGTGTCTATCTGAAGGTCATTATATCTATCTGTCTATTTCTACAATTACGCCTTTCTTGTTTTTTTTGGGGGGTGGTCAATATGTGTGTGTGTGTGTGTGTGTGTGTGTGTGTGTGTGTGCGCGCGCGCGCGGTTTACCTGACGACGGCTTAGCTTCTTAAATCACACTTCGTTTATTCTGGTTTACTCTGACCCACTACGGGGTCTGCAGTGGTTGGTGGTGTGACCTGGTGGCTAGTGGTATGACCTGGTAGACTGTGGTGTGACCTGGTGGCTAGTGGTATGGCCTGGTAGACGGTGGTGTGACCTGGTGGCCAGGGGTGTGACCTGGTAGACGGTGGTGTGACCTGGTGGCCCAAAAATATGACCTAGTAGACAACAAGAACCTTCATGGATCTGACCACTATTTCACGAAGGAAAAAAAGAAAAGGAAGAAGCGTGGTACACTTCAAGGAGGAACAGGGAATGGGGGTTGACCCGTGATGACCCCAGCAGAAAACGTGACTGATTCAACTGGCGATAAGGTCGCGGCAGGTCATATATCATGGTTCCCTCTCCCTACACCGGCATGCACACATGGGCAGCCACACATTTCTATGTATATGCATACAAGCCCCACCCACCTACACACACACACACACACACACACACACACACACACACATATATATACACGCATGTATAAACCACAGTATCTACAGTGTAAACATTTCTATATATCTGCCACACCGACTATATAGATATACCACACTCATGTGTATATCCAAAGCGTGGAAACATTCAGCCCAACCTTGATCTTAAACTAGTATACGACTGGTAAACAAGCTACTACCATTACCTCCCATTTGTGCAATATCTGCACTGTGTATTTGCAACCATATGCCTATCTAAACTCAATATAACGTTCTTTATTCATCTATGATTACATAATGCGTCACTCCTCTGCAAGCAAGCGAATTCTGCTTGCTTCCAATAAGCGTAAAAAAGAAATACAAAATCGGTAAATGATCAAAACAAAACGAATGATCCCCCTTGTTCGTATGGTTGGCGAGCGGCTACAACGTTCGAATACTCAATTCGAAGTTGTTTGTTCGAACCCTAACGCCTACAGTGAAGATGGAATGTACATGTCATGTCAAAAAGGTTATACTTTGAGTGAGGTGGATAGCGAAAGTAAAAGACATATACAGTGGGGAGTGCTCGCCTTGGTGGGCGCGGGTGATGGGCATGGGCGAGGGGCGTTAGTGACACGCGTAGGCGAACTGAGTTGCTAACTGACGTGGAAATTTCACACCAATGTTTCTGTAGGTGAGGCTATCGAGAAGTAGCTAGATGTAGGGAGATGATGCACTCGAGAAAATGAAGGAAAACGAAGATGTTACAGTGATGAGGAGACGCTAATACAGACGATCATGGTGAGCTGTTTCGTCGAGTCTCAACAAATCATTACTCGAAGCAATTTTTGCTTTTCACTTCAAAATAACATAATTTCTACGCGTTACAAAGGTGTGATCTTCAACGTATGAAGAGATAAGTATGATAAGTTATAAATGGTAACTAAAAGGACTGACAGAGCGGATGATATAATGATGCAGATCAAATGCGAGTTCGATTACCTTGCATACGAAGCTTCGGAAGCGTCTGAAACATCTCAGTGACCACTATGTATATGTATATACCTGTAACGTTAACGTAGCCTAGCGGCCCGAGGGACCGTTTTTATATATATATATATATATATATATATATATATATATATATATATATATATATATATATATATATATATAAAACCGGTCCCTCGGGCCGCTAGGCTACGTTAACGTTACAGGTCCCTCTCGTCATCTGAAACGTAAGACTGAAGAACCTTACCGTTTGTAACCGGACGACAGAAGCTAGTGGTCAGCAGTCACACCACCGAGTAGGAAAACCGCTCTCTCCTTGAGCAGGAAACGCCGCATAACAAGCAAATACACCCCCCCAAAAGCCACAGCTCCTGGCCACATCCTCCCGATCTCACGCCGGTAGGAATGACCACCTCCTCCTTCCCGGTACCTGCTGCAGGAGACGTGCCTCCCTCGGGGGCGAGAAATGCCACCGTTTCTGCCTTAACTTCCGGATTACGTGGTGGCCAGACATTTAGCTGTCAAGGGTGAGGATTGCCCCAGGTGCAGTAGAAACTTGGAAACGATCCTCACTCTGTGTTGACGTCGTTTGAGTTGTAGAACCAATTGAGGAAGAGGGCACCACCTCCACACTGCCACCTGCTTTTCAGATATCTAAAGATATCATCTTTAGTTATCTTCAACCTTGTCTTGCAAGTGATGTGAAATGCTTGTAATACGAACAGTTCGAAACGACTTCTCCTGACGTTCCAACGACACACAGAGGGATGGGAAAAATATAAAGTGAAACTCTGTAAAGTTGATCACGACTCTTAGATATTTACTGCATTGTTCCCGTGTAGGCAGTGGATTCCTGGAACGTAGCCCAATATCCTTGCCACCTGTTGGTGCTTCAGTATATATATGTGTATATATATATATATATATATATATATATATATATATATATGAACAAGCACCTACTCAAGACCACGGAATCACATAACCACATCAAAATCTAGGTGTGTACACAAATGCTCTCATCCACCCACCCGCGCGCGTACACACACACACACACACACACACACACACACACACACACATACACACATACACACACACACACAGGAATTCCTAACCATTTTCGCAAGACAATCTACCCAAACAACTACCCACTCATACCCACACAATCATCCTTAAACCATCTCATTTCATCCACTTCCACCTACACCATCTTCCTCAATCATTCCATCCACACCTAACCACACTGTCGTCCTCGACTATCCACATTTACATTTATCCACACATCTCTGGCCTCATCACGTGAGCAAGGCGTGGGCTGAACTCTTGTCAATAAGGGAAGCTGGGTCTCACGCCTCACACCAGTTTGAACCAGTAGGCGTTCAACTGACAGGAAAATAACCTTCGTGTATTGAAGTCCACACAATATATTTCCACTTAATATATATCTATATCCACGCACACAGATCCTTCAACGTTTTCTGATTTCTTTACTCCCCACCAGCCTAAACTCATACACAACTCCCACTCCTAAATACTGAACTACACATCATCTGTTGCTGTCATGAGGGAGTTTATTGTATATCTTGCACGACGTGCTGAACTTCAGTTTAATTCCTTCGAAGGTATTTATGCCTTTGTTACCTGCAAGATAGTCCAGGTTCAGCCTTGACTAAGATTTTTTTTCTCTTCATTAAAACGTCATTTTCTCTGGTTGTCTCTGCTTTACATTCGTGAAGCCGTTCCTGCTTTACTTTGTGGGGCTTTATTCCTTCTGGTGTGGTGATGATGGAATAGTGCACACACACACACACACACGCACACACACACACACACACACTCTCTCTCTCTCTCTCTCTCTCTCTCTCTCTCTCTCTCTCTCTCTCTCTCTCTCTCTCTCTCTCCCTTCGTCTGATATACACCCTGGGAAGTTTCTTTTTCTCCCCCCCCCCACCTCTCTCACTCTCCCTTCACTTCAATCATTTCTCCTTTACCTCCGCCCACCCTCACCCTTCCTCCTCCTCCTCCTCCTCACCCGCCCCTCTCTGCCTCTCTCCCTAGAGGCAGGATCGCGTGGTACAACCTGCACCGTTACCGAAGGTTCAGGGGCGTCTGGTAAGTTACCTTCACGACAGACGTCTCCAGCGTCTTGCCGAGAGAGCTTTTACTCCGCGGTACGTTGTGTGTGTACGTGTGTGTGTGTGTGTGTGTGTGTGTGTGTGTATCTTTGAAGTTATGACGGGACAAAAAATATCGGAGAAAAACTCGTATTTATTCCACCAAATATCTCGAAGGGTCGTAAATTCAACAGCCCCATTTGATTACCTTGTGCGCTGCTCAACACTTCAACTCTTCAAAACCCAATCAGATAAACCTACACCTTTCAAACCTACTTCTTTCAAACCTACTTCTTTCAAAACCTACTTCTTTCAAACCCACTTCTTTCTTTAATAGTACGGTATTTCCTTCTTACCATTCCTCATCTTTCTAAGGACAACCTGGTAATCTAAGACAGATATCTTTTTTTTTCTTCCTTCAGTTCCAGTACCTATATCAACTGTAGGAAGTTCAGAGTCGTGTCTTGAAATGCCAAGTATCAAGTACCTGATCATAATAGTTTACACCCAACTACCGTATTACCAGCTGGAACAATATATAAATATTTCTTATCCTCAATATTCAAGGCTCACTTGGGTTAGATATGAGTAGCAACGGCGAGGACGTGAAGCAATATATGCGTAGACAAGGGTGATAAGACACTGGCATTACATGTAACTTAATCCTTAAAGTACGTGTGATGGAAAAGGGTTGGCAGGTGAGGATTTTTGCCTGTTGATGTGATGGTTTGCAAGCCGTAGTAATCTGTGTAATCCAAAGTCTTTCCTACTGACTCGTCTAGAATCATAAACTTTGGAACGTAGACGCGAAGGGGTTTTATCTAAAGCGGAAGTTCATGAGTCTCTCTCTCTCTCTCTCTCTCTCTCTCTCTCTCTCTCTCTCTCTCTCTCTCTCTCTCTCTCTCTCTCTGCAGTATCTTCCACTATTCCTGTCCTTCGACTTTCACTGGACGAAACCTGTTCGAGGTTGGAGAACAGGAATGTTGCGGGGGTGTTACTGTTACTGCCTCCTCCTGCTGCTACCTTCCTCCATCCTCAGGGAACAGGGCGAGGTATTTTGACTTTCTCCATTAGTATGGGAGACTTGGAGAGATCGTAGGTACCAGGATGGTATATGAGGAGAGATAGTACCTGCCTTTCATAGCATGGCATCATGTAAGCTTCGGTTCCCTGACGTACTTACACTTGAGATTCTAAAGTATGTTTGGTATTTTCTCTGGCTTGTAATTCTGGTATTGCAGTGAGGATATCATGACTTGATGTCCACCTTTGGTACACCTGTGGCTTTTGGCTGGTTTCCACGTGTGGCGCCCCAACGCTGGCGCTGAATCTTGGCTTCTACCTGGGGTAAAGAACTCACAGGGATGATCCAGTTTTCACCTGTGGAATCTTGCTAGGAATGACGTGTCAACATTCCCTCTCTCTCTCTCTCTCTCTCTCTCTCTCTCTCTCTCTCTCTCTCTCTCTCTCTCTCTCTCTCTCTCTCTCCACAATGGCGTTCTCGGAAGGTGGTGTACCGTCGCGATCCCCCTGATTGGAGAGAGAGAGAGAGAGAGAGAGAGAGAGAGAGAGAGAGAGAGAGAGAGAGAGAGAGAGAGAGAGAGCGAAGCACGAACGAATACTTCAAAGGTAAATGATTTCACGTGGGAAGTAAAAAAGAAAAAGGAACTACTGAGTTTAAAGGGAAGTATTTTGTTTCATATTCCCTCGAGTGGTTGGATTGTTGGTTTGGGCTGTTGGCCTTTTAGCTGATAATGTCGTTAGTGGCGTCATCGTTAAGCTACTACGGTACATCCATCAACAGGGAGATCTTGAACACCTTCTCCAGGTGTTAAGGATGAGTATAAGATCAGATGACATACTCACTACTCATGCGGTCCGTGATGAATAATTTCGCTATTCAAATAATTCTGAAACTGATTTCATTCTCTGAGTCTAAAGATCAATGAAGTAAATCACTTTCCCAATTGTTGGATTTTTCAATTACATTCTATTATGAAAAATATTGTTGCTTTCATATCCATTTTGTTCTGCCGATGCTGAAAATCTCTTGGGCAACTCTTTTATCTGATTCTCTTAAGAGAATGATCCCACTAGCGGGGACCATGGACGCAGCTATAGGGAACACGATCCAGTGATGACAACATCACGTCTATACTCAAGAATAGAGGCATACGCCTTGGTCATGTGTCACGACGCTCACCTTCGCAACCCCTGCCTCAAGGTTTCTGCTTGAATATAGGCCACAACGTTGCCATATCAAGCCCATATTTGTCACCTATTGGGTCTTCCTTATAGACCAGCGTCTTGGCCCTTCTCTCTACCATAACTCAGAATCAGTCGACTGTCGAGGTATTTTCTGGATGTGATATATGAGTTTGGATACACATAACCAAGAACTCTGAGCAGATCCGTATTTCATGTAAAATCCAGCTCATGCTTTGGCAGGAACTATACCAAGGCATATTAAGACGTATTGCAAATATGGCGAAAAGAGAAATTCGCCGGAATATACACAATCAATGACATAGTACGTGTTCGCTTCCCGCTCCACACACACACTCAAACACACACACACACATACACACACACACACACACACACACACACACACACACAAACGCAAATCATATCTAAAAACAAAGAATGCTTTTCTTTGTCAGCAATGACATTCATCCCTGACATTTGATGTGACTGATTTTCCCAGCTCTTTCCACTCGCGTACCCTCGAGACAACATACTTCCCACTCTATAAAACACCTGTGTTATCTGTGCTTCTCCGTCCATCAAACACCTGTCTTTACCCCGTGTATTCCTGTCTGATACACATCTGTCTTCGCCATATCCGTATCTTTCCACTACATCTGTTATCAGACAGGTGTTTAAAAGAGAAAGAATAATCAGCTCTTGTCTTTGCAAACCACAATCTATTTCTCCTACATTCCATGGGATTGATATACCAGTTCCTATCACTTGGTTATTTATAGAACGTTACCCTTTTGGAGTGTTCACGCCCTTCATAGGTCTTGCTATCTCTTCCAGTAGTTATTATTGATCGGCAAGGCGAGCCGGACTGGTGCGTGGTATGGGTGTGGTTTGCGGGAGGTTAAGAATGAATGACATTAAAGGAAAGCGGAAATTTGACTCCGTCTGCTAATGTAGTCCTAGGCAAACAGCTTCTTTTTTTTCCCCACCCTTTTTTTTCACATCTTTGTAACAGCGTCTAGACACAAGGGGGCCGGTAGATCATCGAACACAAGTCCAGTAACGTGTATCAATGTGTTCTTCGACCTGCATGTTGCATGGTAGTGTTGAAAGGGTTAGTTTAGGTGTTGTTGATGATACCATGTCGTCACCCTGGAACTCCTCAGGATTGAAGGAGATTAGGGAGAGACACCACGAGACACGGCTAGAACGTGGTCTACTTCAGGACAAGGGTTGCTTCCCATGTCAAGAGTGGTTGACCTCCGACCTGGGCGAGGCTTTCCACACACGCGTAAGGACCCATGACTCTTCCTCCACATGCGTTCACATCCGCTGTCTGTCCACTTTCACTGCCTCTTAGCCTTTAGGAAGACGTATGTGTATATTGCACTGTAAGTCTGATGGAGATGATGCACAGTGATAGCGACGGCACTGGCTTGCTCAGTTGGCTAACTCACTCATGCTGTACCCAGTGCACTTTGTGGATAAGATCAGTTTCAGTTCATATTTCAAAGGATTTTCCTCTCTTTTTCTCTATGGCTTAGATCAGAAATAACAGTAGATAAAAATTCTAAGCAAAGTACTTAGACAAGGGCTAATGGGTCTTTTGTTGACTGTATTTTTCTACGTACATTATTGACTTTCATCTGTCGTGCTGGCCACTTATATATCTTTGATTGACATCTTTTTTTTCACATATAGGCACTAAATCAGTATTGAATTAATAGCTCTGTTTCACCCTCGTTCAGATTCTTTTAGACCCAGAATCTTGGCCTTTACAGCATCAACTTGCTGCCACGTATAACATTCTCATGTATATCTCGTTTTCCTTTTAAGCTGTCGAGTTTTTTCTTCACCCTCTCTCGTGTTACTTCCTACGTTCCATCCTTCAATTTTACAGCTTAAATGTTTCTAGATTCTCTCTCTAACTCGTCGAGTTCCGCTGGTCTGGTTCCCTTTTCGTCATCAAACTCACCACGTTCCTTTCCGCCTAGTTACAGTTGAAGAGATTTTTTTTTCTTGGCCTTTTGATCCCTTAGTTTCACTTCCTCTAGTCTCATGAGCATCGTATCATACTTTCCCCTCACCATCCCTGGCGGTTCTGGTATCACTGTTATAAAAAGAAGAGAACCTAGTACCTCTCCTTGCGGCACCCCTGATGATGATGATGATGTTCGTGGTTATCATGTTCCAGAGAACATAACACGAGGCAGGGTACTAGCTATAGTGTCTAGGTTCAAAACGATTTTCTTTTTTAAGAATGATGCGCTGAAATTCTCCAGAGCAAGTGAGAGCTGAGAAGGCATAAGGAATGAGAGAGTTGGATGTGTTTAGATGTGATATTTTGAGTATATAGTGTTAGTGTGTGTGTGTGTGTGTGTGTGTGTGTGTGTGTGTGTGTGTGTGTGTGTGTGTGTGTGTGTGTGTGTGTGTGTGTGTGTGTGTGTGTGTGTGTGTGTGTGTAAGCTGGACGACTGGTATTAGGGGAAAGTAGTTAGAAATAGTCGAATCATCCATAATTGGTGTAGGTTTCGACTTGATGTTCGTCAAGATGGGTGAGGGAAGATTGGATGTCTATTTCCCAGTGGTGAGAACATCTTCCAAGTGCAGATGGATTATAGTTTATTCTTACAGTGGAGGAAGATCAGTTGTGTGGCAGCCGAGTTTTATACAGGAGATTCTTTCATTAAATTTTGTCTTTTGTGTGGGATGGGGCAATGCTTGTGCTTTCCACTTTAATAATTAAGTGTTACAAGGTTAGAGTTTTCCCCAGAGTGCAGTGCTTGGGAAATCAGAATTAAGGGAAAAACTGATAGTGATATGTTCTTTGACGGGACCCTGGTGATGAGAGCAATAGAAGAGAGAAAAATGAAGATTGGTGTCAACAACAAAAATTGGTCTTTAGGTCTCCCAAAGGCTTTAAAAAAATTTTTTTAGGGTAATGATGAATAAAATCGTTGATTTTTTTCGAGAAAAGATTGAAGGTAAACACTATGTAAAGCGAGACATGAGACCAGCATGATACATTGATGATTAGTGATCTATTTCATCTTTTCTGTTCTCGTAACCTTATACATGATTGAGGCGATGCACATTTTGCCTTGAAGATGGACCATCTTCAGAGAGGTTGGGCTGTGTGTACTGCTGGGTCCCCTAAAAGTTGAGGTGAGGAGGCAACACTGGAGAGTGGAATTTTCAAAAAGAACTGTGATGGACTGTAGCTAATTCTGGGATGTCTCTCTCGGCAGTCTATGTTGCGAAATATAGATTGAAAGACAGATAGGAAAGCCTGGCTCTCCCGTGTCGTATATAACTCTGCCTGACTAACTTTACATGAAGACCTAGAAATGTGTCTCACGTTTTCAATTAATCTAGACATTAACCTCACCAAGCTTCAGAGAACTACCCAGTCGTCACAAAGGACCTCGAGACGCAACCTAGTCACCTGCAAACGACCCTCAGATACAACCCAACGACCACGGAATACCTCGAACTGCCACAACCCAGCCACCAGGAAGGGCCTCACGACGCGACGACCCACACAAGGAAATAGAGGCAGAGGCTGACGAAGGAAAGCAACCATCCACGAGCCGAGCGCGCACCCCCCACCCGAGGTGAGGCGATAGCGACCCTCGGGCAAGCCCGCATCGTAACCCACTAGCCTTCACCGTCTCCAGGAGGTGGAACTAGGTCTAGTTCGCTAGAAAGCCGGAGGTATACACGGCTGACCCCTGCCTGATCAGGGCTCATGGCATTCGACCTCCTCCATCCAGAGAGTCGTGAGCTTCGAGGCCAACATAAAGGGTGGAAATTCCCCCCACCCCCCTCCAAAAAAACACGACTGTGTTTTTTGTTTTTGTTTTGGACTGAGAGTGAAGGAATTCTACTCCCTCTTTCCTGGTGCAATAGGTAAGATAACTCCTGGTGTATGAGGGATCGAAGACTCTTACCCCTGCAGCATGAGTCCTGGTGAGGGTGAGGTAGAGAGAATATCAAGATCATCCATGCTGCACAGAAGGTGTGTCTGTGGTTCACCGTTGCTCTAGTTTCCACCAGGAGTTCTGGTGTTATCAGTCAGCTAACAAGATCACGTCTAGTGCTGTGGCTGCTGTGGTTGCCACGACTGTTGCGACTCCCAGGTCCCCGGGTCACAGCTACTAAAGTCTGTGTATCAAATGTGAAATAAAGTCTCTATTAATTCTCAGTTATTTGACCATATAACTTCAATTCAATAAATGAATAAAGTGTAATTCTCGTTTTACTAATGGACATTAATTTGAAATAGATAAATACAGATGTGATCGCCTTTGTTCATCTGTATTTTCAAGACTTCTTCCTGATGAAGGATTTAGTTTCATTCTCCTCATCAGGTGTTATGAAATCCGGAAGAAATAACTCGTGAATGAAGGCACGATCGAAATTCATTTAAATCTCCATAATCCATGGTTCACAGGTTTAGTTTTTCCCTTGTGTTAAGAAATGCCAAGGATAGTCGTTCTGTTTTTCTTGTTTTATGAGATAAAACCTTCCTTCATGGACGCTTCAGTCTGTAAGAGAGATTGTCTCTTACATACGACGTCGCTCAAGCTTTTCGCAGCTTACTTAAGATGAGCTGAGATATATGGATAGTTCAGCACAACATGTAACAGCTTTATGCATCTCTCCTTAAGTGATGCTGGTTCACAGTTTATTCATTTCACAGATAGACCAACATGCATATCCCAGTCCTTCATTTATATATTCATACAATCTTTGTTTTATACTTAATCGCCGTCTCCCGCGCTAGCGAAGTAGCGCAAGGAAACAGATGAAAGAATGGCCCAATCCACCCACATACACATGTATGTGCATAAACGCCCACACACGCTCATATACATACCTATACATTTCACTGTATACATACATATACATGCACAGATATATGCATATACACACTGTGTATATATATATATATATATATATATATATATATATATATATATATATATATATATATATATATATATATATATATATATATTATGTATTTTCAAGGAGAGGGAGAGGAAAGAGAGAGAGAGAGAGAGAGAGAGAGAGAGAGAGAGAGAGAGAGAGAGAGAGAGAGAGAGAGGAAGTATGAGCTGACTTCATGGTTTAGAGTCTGCACCAGACAACAGTCGTCTCCAGATCGTTGCCCGTGTCACGCCCAGTGAGTGTACACGACTCACCCCCCCAGTCTGTGCAAGTACGACCCTCCCGTGCGTTGTACGTGACCTCTGTGTGCAGGTAAGACCTCTTCCACCCTCCCTTCCACCGTGTTGTACGTGTCTCCTGTGCGTACATACGACCTCATGTATTCTACACAACCCCTGTATGTATGTATGACCCCTGTGTGTCAGTATGACCCCTGTGTGTCAGTATGACCCCTGTGTGTCAGTATGACCCCTGTGTGTAAGTATGAGCCCCCTGTGTAAGTATGACCCCTGCATTGTATGACCAGCTGTGGATGAGACAGAGTTCCTCCGGAGCATCGAGGGTCACGTGTGTAGTGAGAGCGAGCGTTTGTTGATCGCATGATCTTGAACTCCTGACGAAGGCGCTGAAGATTATTCGACTGGTGATTACAAGTCGAGGTGGACGGCCTTAAACGACCCTGGCAGTTGATAGGCACAGAGTCCAATTACCCAACCAATTAACTAGAAGTTCATAGCTTTATTGCTTTGCTCTGTAAAGTCACTTCGTCTCACTCTATATATCTGTAACTAATTAAAAAAAAAATCAGGACTACTTTATCTATCTTATATATATTTGACACCATGACTAAATTTTAGTGATTCTTTTTGGGCTACGTTGTGAAAGACACACACACACACCAAAAAATGTATAAAACATATTTCTGTGCGTACGTGAATTAGAGAAAAAAAAAATAGTGGAGAAAAATACCTTGGGAGTGAAACACGTCAGAAACCTTTAGGGAAATCCAGCACGTATGGAGTTGCCGAGTGAAAGTAGGCAGCAGGAGACATGAGATGTTCTCCTTCGTAATCTAATGTGCAAGATAACGCAAGCTGTGCAAGGTAATGCAATCTGATAAGGATCTTGGACGACCTGTGGAAAACCCCATGTAGCTATTAGCATCATAGAAGGTGGGTTGGAATCTGGAATGTCTGTAACGTTAATAGAATCAAAGTATTTTAAGCAGCAGCATCATCTTGCCAGCATTTCTGGACGTGATATGATTTCAAACGGTCGACTTTCCCACTTACGCGAGTCAGGAACAGACGAGCAGTTAGCCTCATTTGTACACATCTTCTCTCTCTAATTGTCATATACGTATACATTATACCATGGTTTACATTAACCATTTCATACGGCCTGATTCAACTATTCATGGTATGTCACTCCCCATATAGCACATTACTCCAGTTCCTTTTATCATCCAAAGCACGCCTTTCACTCCTGAATGTTCAGGCCCTGGTACCCTGAAATCCTCCTTCACTCTTTATTTCCATCTCTTCTGTCCCCCTCCCTGTATCTCTCTTCATCACAGACACATATATCCTTAGATGAGCTAGTTACTTAACAACCAATTTGGCAGAATTAGTGAATTACCTTTGCTAACTAATCAGTTTATTCTTTTCAGTCTACTGATTTATCACATTTTCGTTTATATCTTCGAATTTGTGTATTTCCCCTAAAGCAAAGGACCCAGATACTCTCTCTCTCTCTCTCTCTCTCTCTCTCTCTCTCTCTCTCTCTCTCTCTCTCTCTCTCTCTCTCTCTCTCGCTGGGAGAGTTCGTTGCCCTACATTGCAGTGTCATCCACGCACGACTGGATAACTGCTGGGGGGGGAGGGAGGTTGCAAGGGGGGGGGGGTTACTTGGTACATACCACCACCCACTGGTTGCAGAGCTTTCCTCACCTCACCTCCAGGGTCTGGCCAGGTTGCTTAACCCCAGGGTTCGGCCTTGCCATGGGGACCTAGTTTGGTGACCAGTATGCTCATTAACTTGGGAAAATTATATATATATATATATATATATATATATATATATATATATATATATATATATATATATATATATATATATATATATATATAGTGAAATTTTCAGTGGATGTGAATCTTGACCTCATAATAAATAGAAATTCTGTGATCACAAGTCTATAAATTATAGATTTCGCTCTACTGTCTATATAATGGATTCTATAACTAAATAGTACAACTCCCTGACGGGAATATAGATAACTATTCATATACGACTCGACTTATACAATGATTATAAAAAAAAACTGGACGACGATAGTGCGCTTCCATCATCCATACACTTGTTCCTTTGAAAACTTCCTTTGTATTTGCATGTCTTATGTACGTGTAGACATTTCTGTTGCCCTCCGTTGCTTTACTCTGTCTCTCCCGTTGTTTGCTGGCCCCATTTACTTCGACCATTCCTTGCTGGCCTCACTTACCTCGACAGCTGCTTGTTGACCTCAGTTACACAATGACTACAATTGCTGTAAGTCACACGAAGTAATTCACGTCTAGAGAAAGACCTTTAAAATCTACACTACATGGATCTGATCCTCCTACCTGTGGCCGTGTAACGTAGCGCCATGAGGGGTCAATATCTTTACTAGAAAAGAAATGTCAAACGATCAGAGGCAGAAATTACACAACGTGGGGGAAAAAAGAGAATTTGTAATCATTTAACCCAGGAAGCCAAACTGTTCCATTTCCTGTGGTTATGTAAAGTTTATGTAATATGTATCTATCTGTCTATCTATCTACCTATCTATCTATCTATCTATCTATCTATCTATCTATCTATATATATATATATATATATATATATATATATATATATATATATATATATATCCCTGGGGATAGGGGATTAAGAATACTTCCCACGTATTCCCTGCGTGTCGTAGAAGGCGACTAAAAGGGGAGGGAGCGGGGGGCTGGAAATCCTCCCCTCTCGGTTTTTTTTAATTTTCCAAAAGAAGGAACAGAGAATTGGGCCAGGTGAGGGTATTCCCTCAAAGGCCCAGTCCTCTGTTCTTAATGCTACCTCGCTAATGCGGGAAATGGCGAATAGTTTTTGATATATATATATATATATATATATATATATATCTATATATATATATATGTATATATATATATGTGTGTGTGTGTGTGTGTGTGTGTGTGTGTGTGTGTGTGTGTGTGTGTGTAAATATACGTAGATTCATTGGTATATCTTACAATGTTAAGCATTTTTTTTATTTCGTCTTTGTTTTTGTTGTTTGTTTCGTGTGCGTTCCTCTGATACGGAGACGAGATGGTTTCCTTGCTTTCCTATGTATTACATTTGTATTATACATATTCTCGGGTGAACATATGTAAGCACATATGTGTTTCCATGTTTACGACTACATCTCCGTATGGGCGTGGCCTCCCAGCGTGTGGGCGTGGCTGGTAGCAGTGACCGTGTGACCTCTGATAATACGAACGTCTTATGAGGTTGTGACCTTTTGACCTAACTTCCTCGGTGAATGACCTGGTTGGTCTCGTGATGTGCTTCAGATGTCATAGCCTAACTGTTCTTCATTGTACGATTTAATAAAGTAAACATTTATTCATCCAATATTTAAAGTAGATTCGCCCAATATCTTCAGTAAAATTCGCCTATTATTCAAAGTAGATTCATCCATAAAGCAAATTCACCCACTAAGGTTCATTCACTCAGCTTTGCAAGCAAACTTACTTAAGTACTTATAAGTGAAAGTACCAGATTATGATTCTAAGTTCCATTCTACTTAAAAATGTGAGCTGGAGTCGCTTATGGTCATTTCTGTGTACTTTTTAGTCTCGCGAAAATTCCATTTGCTATGCTCAGCCGAGCTGAATGATTAGCCTAAGATCATGACTCTTGTGTGAGGGATTGGCCAATCATCGTCGACTGGCCAGTCGCTGGTGAAAGGAATGAGCTGGGGGGTGTGGGGGAAGGAGAGAGATTAGAAGTTACTGTTATTGTAGTGTTGTCGATAAAAAGAGAGAAAAAAGTGTTGGAATATATATATATATATATATATATATATATATATATATATATATATATATATATATATATATATATATATATATATATATATGTATGGCGATGGTGGTGGCGGTGGAAGAGGTGCTGATTTTGTGATTGGATCTAATGGTGTTAGTGGTGGTGACTGATACGGTGGTTGCCTTTGATAGTGCAGAGAGCTGTGGTAGTGGTGGTGGTGGTGTGGTGGTGGTGGTGGTGTGGTGGTGGTGGAGGTGGTGGTGGTGGTGTGGTGGTGGTGGTGGTAGAGCTAATTTTGGTGATAGCGGTAGTGGTGGTAGCGGCCACAAGTAAACATGGCGTTTGCGGTGGCCTGCCGCTCCCAATCAAACCGTCATTCAAAAGTTGTTTTTATACTTCTTCTTCTTCTTCTTCCACTCAGCTTTGCTTCGTTCCTTAATAGGTAGGACGGGGGAGTATAGTTCATGGGTGACTGAGGTTTCATTCGTCAACGTAGTATCACTAACCTAACACTTCATAACGTACTAGAGATACCGACCAGAGATGGCGTTTGGCAAGGCAGGTGTGTGTCGTGTGTTCTGAGGTTCGATATTCAACACATGTGTCGCAGTTCATACTCATCTTGTACATGCACTGTGGCCTTGATATGCGTCCACAAGGAGACTAACAACTAGTTAGCTACTATCCTAAACCAACCATCTGTCCATCCTCTCAACTGCTGGGGTGCAACACCTCTCACCTCTCACACCACCTCCCTCACCTTCACTCACCTCTCACAACATTCCAATTCTTCGTCTAACGTCTCACATAATCCTAACCTTGTTTTCTCTCCTTCCTTCTCCTTTTAAGTGCCTCTCTCCTTGCTACTAACTTCCTATCAAGACACTCATCTTGGTAATCCCTCCCGCCCATGCCTCGACCGTCCCATAACACGGAATAAAAAAGATATATATTTATCTATATATATAAACTCAAGACCCATCACCATGTGATCTGAGAAGAGTGTCAGGGCGAACACCAGGGAGCATGACCCACCGCCTCCTGCCTCTTCTTACGAAAAAAAATATATGTATAAAAATGAGGAAAGTATCTGTTAACAGTAATTAATATACAGAGATACTCAGGTAGCAGGTTTAGGATCGGGTTTCTTTCATGGACCTTACAGGTCCTTGTAGACGTTGTAGATGGTGTCTAAGGGTCCTGTAGATGTTGTGCGTGGTGTATAAGGGTTCTGTAGATGTTGTCAGTGGTGTCCTATGTCCTGTAGATGTTGTGAGTGGTGTATAAGGGTTCTGTAGATGTTTATGGATGATATCTAAGGGTCCTGTCCATCTTTATGGAAGGTGTCTACAGGCACTGTAGACACTGTGGATGGAATCTAAGGCTCCTCTGTACATTATGGTCAGCAGCTAAGGGTTAATGACAGCAATATGTGACACTCTCAGGTTCTGGTGGAAACCAGCTGGTTAAGTTTTTTTGGGGTCATGAAAGTGTGTGTGTGTGTGTGTGTGTGTGTGTGTATGTGAGTGTCGGGAGCTTGTTTCGTCTTGGTAAGGTAATACCATCATTACCAAGAACACACTGGCAAGGGACAGGGTTTGGAAAGGCACAAGCCATTAGAGAGCCAGCAGTCATTATCCTAGTAGTGTAAAGTACAATGGAACTGGGAAGGTGATTGGTCAACAGGGTAGAAGAATATCCCAGTCATAGACATGTGGAATGAAAGGGGAAAGGATGAATGCTCATGAAGGAAGCCATTACAAAGGGATTCTCTGGAAGAGCTTTAGAGCCTGTGACCCCTGTCTTTTGAAGGCAGAATGACTGCAGGACGAGGGAAAGACGAAGAAAGAAAGAAAGAAAGAAAGAAAGAAAGAATGAATGAACGAAAAGAACAAAGAATATGAATACCCCATTTATGTATTCTATTCCTATCTTTCTTCGTTTATGTACAACTTTGTCAATGGCTTTTGATTCATTCATTTCTATGAAACAGGAAAGGAAATGATGGATGGAAACCACATCCAAACGAAGTTGCTGTTTGTTGACTAGCATATATATATATATATATATATATATATATATATATATATATATATATATATATATATATATATATATATATATCGTGTTTGCTAAAGCGTTAAAAAATGCTTTCAGAAATCGTAATCCACGAAAGTTCTCGGTGTATCCAAGAAACAGAATTCTACTCTCACACGCACTGCATGTGAGGCAGCACACGCACACCCTCACAGTGTATGAGAAACAGAGAATAATCTCACTTTCACTATCAGTAAGAAACAGCGCACGTGCACTCTCAGGATGTGAGTAATAGAGCACTCGAGTGCTTTCACTGCGTCTGAGAAACAGAGCACACAGCCTTGCTCATAATGTCTGACAAACAAGAATATTCTCACTCGAGGCCGGTGACACAGAGAACAACTCATTTCCACTCTCATTATGAGCGAAAAACAGAATACATGAACACTCTCGCCATAACATAAAACAGTTTTGTTCTAAGGACACGATGGCCAACTCTTAGAATCTAAGAGAAAGGATAATGACGAATGGTGACGTGTTGACGATGGCGGGTGGTGTATGATGACTAGACAATAAGATGCACGAAGGCCAGCAACAGATGGCAACGGGAACCAACTGAAGGCAACAGGTTATGACGGGGTTGTGGTGGTGGCGGTGGTGGTGGTGACAGGGGGTAATGGGTGCTGACGAAGTATACCGAAGCTCTCAGAGTGTATTGTTCTAACAGGACGAGCTTGAGGCCCTAACCACTGCCAGGTGGCGCCAGTATCCAATGTACTATGGTGAGACAAGCCTAGAGAAGTCCCTAAGCTTCGGTACGCGCCTGGTCGAAGCTGTATCGACTGCTCCTACCTGTTGAGAGACAGAGGGTTCAGTACAGCTTCGTTTCAGCGTTTCTGGTCGAAACAGAGGGTTCGGTACAGCTTCGTTCTGGTCACGTCAGTGTCTGTCTCAACTTGTCGAGACAGAAGGTTCGGTACAGCTCGTTCAGGCGTGTCTCATGAGTCTCACCCGCGACTTGTAGAAAATTTAAAATAAAGATAAGATCATCAGAACATCTCTTTCGTAAAGCAAAGCTAAGAAATAACCTCATGTAAACGAGTGATACTCATTATAACTACAACTTTGTGATTAGCACAAGTGTTTCTGTAGTTAGAAGAAGAATCATGTATGCAAAAAAAGGGAAAAAGAAATATACTTCTATTATGTGGTCCAGCATTCATGGCATTCCTGCACCGAAGACACGGACGGTAATAAAACTAAGCGAACGTAATTCGGAGAGGAAGCGATTCATTCATAAAAAGATAATTAGTGCTCCGACCTCTTGGGTAATTCCGTGCATGCCGGGGTCAAGGGGTCAGAGTGCAGCCACACTCGTGGTGGAGAGTCTTCACTCAAGCGAGACCATTTTGGGCGTAAATCGTTCGTGACCAAACACACTGATTGACGCATGTTGTGCGTTAGGTTTCTCCGCGCGTGGCATAGCTCAAACGCAGACCCAGCTCTAGCACTCTGTGATCACAGGAACGATCATTCATTCCCTCCAACATTATGTTACTTCTTTGACTCTTTAGTTTAATTCACTTCTGCCCAGGAATCCATAAGATCAAGGTGACTACAAGACGAAATTGTATTTATACTTTTACACGACGTAGGACAGACCGGCAGACGGTATAAACTTAACTCCTGTACAGTAAGAGAGTCGTAGAAGTTGTAAGAGAGTCGTAGAAGTTGTGAGACCATTGGAAAAGACAGGAACAATACGACACCATAACTTTGATTCAAGACGGTGAGAGTTGACTACAACGTCCCTATGTTCTAGGAGGACGAACGAGACGTATTAGAGAGAGAGAGAGAGAGAGAGAGAGAGAGAGAGAGAGAGAGAGAGAGAGAGAGAGAGAGAGAGAGAGAGAGAGAGACCAGATGAAAATAAAAGTGTTGAGGTGAAAGTAACACCTGGGGTGTTCCCTCCCTCCCTCCCTCACCCCAACACACACACACACACACACACACACACACACTCAAGACAATTTGGCCAGAGAGTAAAGCTTGTGTCTGAAGACACTTGGGCCCTTATTACATGCCATGTTCCTCTGCAGGCTTACTATACCTACCTTAAGCTTCGTTATTCAAGTACGTTAACCTTGTATGACATCGTCACTGGCTTACAGTTAACTGTTACAAGTATCTTCATGATTTTTGGTGTAGTTCTTTTGACCGAAAAAAAAAATGTTTGATATTGTCAACAGCTTTCTGATGGTATTCTACATTTTTTTCTCCGTCTCCAAACTGGGAAATAAAGTGATAAACTGTGAGAAACGGAAGATGCCATTCATTTATGAGGATCAAATTCATTTCTCAATTAATTTTGAATTAAGGAAAGTTTTTAGTTTAGAAGGTCTATAATTTCTCATTGTAAACGCTGTATCTCATGAATCATTTAAGATCATTATAATCTGTACGTACATCCAATCGGTATTAATAAGATTCACCCATGAATAATAAGATTCACCCATGAATAATAAGATTCACCCATGAATAATAAGACAGAGTATCAGTACATGTTCTACATCATGTCTCTCACTTATCTGAAGAAATGAATGTGAAAATGAAAAAAAGATAATCAGGTCAAGGAGTACTGATGAGACGTCGCCTGATCTGCTGGTCAAACGTTGTGTGAACCACAATGTTGTTAGTGTATGTCTTGTGCTCACGTGACCTTGTTGCTATTCCTCTGGCGACTTAAGGGTCATTAGAACTGCTTGCTTGCTTGTTTGCTTGTTTGCTTCTGCTTCTAACCTTTGGTACCTTTGAGTGCACCGTGAATGCGCTTGCTTGATTTTCATTTCAACCTCTGGTGTCTCGGGCACTACTGCACGTGTGCATGCCTTTCTTCGTCTCTAATGTCTGGTGATTCATGTTATACTAGGACAGACGTCTGGTGCTTCAGGCTATACTGGGATAGATCATTTTTCAGTCATCACTCTGCCATTTCCTGCCAAGGTATAATCCCACGAGCCAATAGATTCATTCAATCCTGAAGTCATTATTGTGATAAGTTGTTCTTCGTCTTATTAAGATATATTCTATTTCTGATACAGGAAGAATTCAGGATACAGTTTCTCGTGAGGGCGTCTGTATCCATCAGGAAGTCTGTAGTTTAGAGAGTTGAGGCGTATGACGTGTTCAAGGCGGCCTGGAGTCAGACAGACCAATGGACAGTTACAAGGAGGCACGACGAGGAGTAGAGGGAAAAAACAACGAACAGACGGATATCGCGCACCGAACTGAGGCATTCCAGGCAAGGTGGATATATGAGTATCTTAGCCACTACGCCACACACACACACACACACACACACACACACACACACACACACACTTACAGCCTCCATGCCACTCTCCTCCCACCTCCACAACCCCTTTTATCTCCCTCCCCCTTTCCTCCCCCTTTCTTCTCTCTCCCCACCCCCTCCCCTACTCTCAGCCTCCTACTCTCTCTCTCTCTCTCTCTCTCTCTCTCTCTCTCTCTCTCTCTCTCTCTCTCTCTCTCTCTCTCTCTCTCTCTCTCTCTCTCTCTCTCTCTCCACCCCTGCCCAGCAGCCTTACTCCACCCGATCTCCTTCACGAAGGATGTGGTCCAGAATCAAGGATATCTGGTCGGCAAGCTGGCAGGATTGGCCATGGTGTCCGCGCCGCTGCTCCTGCTGCTGCCAGGGAACCCCATTGGCTGGCTCCTGTCTCGTCATGTTACCTTCCCGCCTCGTTATTCTCTCTCTCTCTCTCTCTCTCTCTCTCTCTCTCTCTCTCTCTCTCTCTCTCTCTCTCTCTCTCTCTCTCTCTCTCTCTCTCTCTCTCTCTCTCTCTCTCTCTCTCTCTCTCTCTCTCTCTCTCTCTCTCTCTCTCTCTCTCTCATTCAGAACTCATCTACCTCCTATCCTCTTCCTTCTCGTCTCCTCATTTATCTTCCACACCGTGCACGTTCCTCCCTCTCCCGTCAGTAGCTCACGCCGTGTCTCTCATGTCAATGCTTCAGGATAGGGTCAGAGACAGGGGGGGGGGAAAATTACCACATCCCTAACACAGTCACGTCTTGCTCTAGAACACGACATGACTCGCGGATCACACTAACATGAACGCAATTTAAGTTCAAGCACATAGCATATCCCAGCACCAGGACGTAAAATATGACTAGCATTATATCTTAAACTCAGAAGATATATACATATATACTTTCACTAACACTCGTCTCAACCATTACCACATTTTTTACGAGTATCAAAGGTTTTGCCAAGGTGAGAGTACATCACTTCTCTCAGGTTTACGTGTGCTGAACATTACAGTACATCATCCTGATGTACATCATCATGACTGGCTGTACATCATCGTGATGTACATGATCATGACTGGATGGTTCTGGGCCTGCGATCTGACTAATGAATATCATCAAGTCATGGACCTGTATGATGTGGCATAGATTCAGGTCCTGTCCCTATAGTCTAGGACATAGATTCAGGTCTTGGCCCTATAGTCTGTGACTCAGAAGAGTCAGGTCTTTGCCCGCGTCGTCTGTGACAAAGAATCAGCTCTTGGCCCTGGAGGAATGACACAGGGACATAGCTAATGCCAGTTACCTGTGACTTCCAACATTCCCACTGGAAATCTCTAATTTACTTTCAATACATGGCTTTTACATCTCATTACTCATTTCTCTGTAATTACCACTATATGTGTTTCCTATCTGCCATTCCTATCCATCTATCCTCCTTGGATAGTAATCACTGGACTGAGTATTATCATTAACTTCTTGACCTCCTGTTTCACTGCTCGACGTATGTTTACCCTACTAAAGCTGGCAATTACCTCTTCCAACGTGTAATCACCCTGGTATAGAGTCTCCTGTGTTTCTAGGTGAACATTCTTTTGTTTTCGAACAGTCGGTTGTGCTGACGTGCGTCTGATCTCTCCCTCTGGCCTCCACACTATAATTCCACGTGTAATTTCCTCCTCGAGTTCATTCACACTTACCTCCATCGTATTTTGAGCTGTGTGTGTGTGTGTGTGTGTGTGTGTGTGTGTGTGTGTGTGTGTGTGTGTGTGTGTGTGTGTGTGTGTGTGTGTGTGTGTGTTTGTTTGTTTTCATGAGAATGTCCTTCTGCAGGTTAATGATTTCTGCACTTATGTTCTATTTACTATTGTAATGATATCGATGACAGGAACACATCACACGTTTTGTTCACCGGATTTAGACTTCTGAAAGTTTTAATTTCAAAATAATTCTTCAGTGAAAAACATATCACAAGACTTCACTTAAATAGATCAGTGATTTAACAAAATTCAAACAGCTTTAGTTTCTGCGAAGCCTACATTAGCACCTGAAGCAGGAAACTGATCTGATTTCAGTCCCTTGTCTCATGAAACCATCAGACTGAAGGCAGCTATCTCAGTAAGACAGAGGCTCACCATTCACAAACCTCATACAAAAAAGGCTTGGAGTCATGATTATTATAATATTAGTCAGCAGATCCTTACTTCTATCCCAAATTGACTTTGTAGTAAATCTATATAGTTACTGTAGTGTACACTGACAAAGTAGGGCAAAGTAGATTCGTAGTCATGTATATTGAAAGAGTGTACGGACTTGCGTTCATCATCTTCGTCTTCATCTTACGTTCTGAACACTTTTGAAGATGATGGTGAGGCGTAGGTATGAGAATATGATGGAGACTTGAGGGAAGACGGACCATAGAGAGGGAGTAGGGGGGTCTAAGGTAGGGAAAACCTCCCTAAGGAGGGAGATGGAGGGAAAGGGGAGATGGATGCGAGTGCTTCCGGAAGGGCTGTAGGATCAAACAGTTACCTGGATCACCGTCACCTTACAAAGAATGTTGTCTTCTTGTTTTTCTCTTTCGAGTTGTAACCTTTGAGTTGCTGTTTTTGTTTCTGTTATGCCTCTTGTCCATCCATGTAAATGTTTATCTGTTTGTTCGTCTGTTCGGGTCCCTGGTCAGCCTTGAACACGTCAGAGGCAACATGATCGACAGACAACATACTTCCGTTTAGACTGAAGCTCATGAAGAGCGACCCTTTTGGAACGACTGAGGTTTATTGTAAACCATCCGTGAAACGACAGAGGCTTATCATCAACTAACCTGAAACATATGAGGCTTATATGATAGACTATCCTGAAACATCTGAGGCTTATGATAAGTTATCCTGAAACATCTGATGATTTCTATAAACTATCCTTGAAACGAACGAATCTTATGATAGACCATCCTTAAGACAAAGCTTATGATGAATTAGCCTTCAGTTCTATACCGAGAAATTCCCACAGATACACGGAGGAATGCTTACAAGTCCTCAGTGGCTGCAGGAGAGAGGAATGCAGAATAATAGAACAGATTTTCATAAAGTAACTGACTGGGTAAACACCTGTTAGATTAGAGGAACATTAACACAGAGGTTGATGGCTTCTACTCTGCTATATCCTGTATCTACCACTATCTTTAGAACACCACAAGAGAGAGAGACCCTGAATATAGACTATAAGTTGTCCTGCTAACTGTCCTTCCTAAGTACTCTTATAACATGACTTTTGTAAAGGTGAGTATTGAGGGGAAAGATAGATAGATATGAGTACGATAGACATAGTCAGTGTCATAGAAACAATTATAGTAAGTTCATAGATACAGTAAAGCAAAGGAGAACACTGGGCTGCAATTATTCCCAAGATACTGTGTGGTGGAAGGACGCTACAGAGTGTTGATGAAGATGGCTGAAGATTGGTCTATTATTTGCCATAAGTGCGTAGCGCCAGAGGGTTTTTTTTTTGGCAATTCTTTTGTTGCAATGTTTGTTGTGGTGCAACAAGTGCAACATCAGAAGTGAGAGCGGAGGTGATTATTTCCGGAGTTTCATGGTGTGTGTGTGTGTGGAGATCTGATGAGAACCATGATGGTAAAAACTATTTTGGTGACTGATGTTTGCATATGACTCTGTATGGTTTGTGGTTCCTAAGAAAGGCACGTTCCTGCGTAACAGAGGGAATGTAATGGCAACAGCTGAGCCCTTGTGGTACATCAGGTCGAAGGGAAAATTCAGCGTGATCCGTCCAATGTCGTATAGATACAGAGGTTCTAGAGACAGGATGATGTCCAATGTATGATGTGAGTTTCATGAAAGGCTTGTGAAATGAGACGTGGCTGAAAAATCTTGGTTTGAGGAGATTTTTTTTTTCCTAAAGTTTTTGATGACATTTCTAGAACATGAGAGCAGTAGGCGTCAGCTATCGAGGAGCAAACAGAACAGTGAAATCGCTTGTGGGAAGAAATGATGGGGCTTGGATGTGAAAGGAAACGATTACTCGAATGAGGCTGTATTGTTTCCAAAGTAATGACGAATTCTCTTTAACCTGAAATTAATTCTCAAGGTGAGGTCGTGAGTCTTGAGATACATCAGAAAAGATTGTGGGAAATTAAGGTAAAATGTTTGTCTCTTTCTCTGTGAGATGACACATTTAAGCGTAGAGACAAGGTTAGTATAAGGTGTTCTTTGAGTTGATGGCGTCCTGTTATGAGTCTATTTCGTGAGGGCCGGCTGTGGTTATGTGTGTATGTGTGTGCAGTGTCTGCACCGAACATGCTCGTGCTCTGTTGGCCTTCTGGTGCCAAAAGGTTGAAACACGGGGAAGGAAAACCAGTTCATCTTTTTTTTTTTCCCTGTATCATAGAGGTGAGAATGACTAGATCACCACCATTCCAGGAATGATGACTTCATCAGTATTTCCGACTGAACTTAACGTATACGTGATCCGCATTCCACGTAGGAAGAGGAGAGAACTCACACAAGTGCATGTCTTGCAGCCTCAGAGGTGAATCCAAATGGCCTGAGACTTGGTTCCATATTGCTGAAGATAAGTAAAGGGCGAGTTATATTGAGACAACAAAGCAGAAGGCTTGAGAATCCAAGAGGAGTGAGGGAGTCAGTCATGGTGGCCATGCTTGTGGTAATACTGAATGAAATGTCAAGAGAAAATTCGTCTTTTCTCAAGGAAGGCAAAGAATGGGAGTTTCTAAGGAACACACTGCGTAAGGTCATTACTGCTAGCGACGAAGGTTCCTAGCTTGTATTTCTCTCACAATGTGTGGAGGAAAATGTCTGAATCGAGGCGAAGTGTTGTGGACACCGGAATCGTTTAGGAAGACAATTCCTGTTTGATTGGATAAATGTGATATTCAAGTTCATAAGATAAATATGTGGGATCAATAAAGTACGAGGGGGGGGGGGGGGACGGCGGAAGACAGCACAGAAGAACTTTAGCCAAAGAAGGTCACAATCATTTAATTCAGGGTAGGGTCAGGAGCAAAGGTGGAGGTGATAGAAACCTGTATGGTACCTGATACACCGTGCCAGACACTGTCTATAGCTGCAGCAGATGGTGATCAGTGAAAGATAAGGGAATATGAGGAAAGCGATGGTCTTTGTACAGGAAGGTAGACCTTCGTGCTCTGAAAATGAGAATAGACGGTAATAATGATGATGTTTATGCTAATGTTGCAGAACTACGCCATCAAATTGCATAGAGAAAATATTTTCTGGCAAGGGGATGGTTGAGAACGTCTGACTGAAGTAAAATTATTCATATTCCATTTCCTTATCGCATTTATAACCTTATAAGAAACGAAAGTCTGAGGTCAGTAGAGGACAACCAGGTCTTACTGGAGGGAGGTGTGGCTGTGGTTATCGAGGGTGCTTCCTGGAGTCAGTGGGAAGGGCCTTCTATGTATCTACGAATTACCACTGGACCCGAGGTCACATACCGCTACTGTAAGAACGGCCTCTACTAGTTCTGCCAAGAGGTTCTGGTCCAGAGTTGCTCGGTGCCGTTTTTCGTCTTCCATCAGAAGTGCGATCGATCCCTAGAGCAGTCATAACACTGAGAATGAGATGGCCAAGAAAGAGAGAAAAGTAAGGCGAAGGCATAGTGCGAAAGCAGTTAGTGTGTGTGTGCGTGTGTGTGTGTGCAGCAGGATACTTGGAGGCAACTGTGTCCTTAAGGCGAAAGGTAAACCATCACTGGAAAAAAAAAGGGAGGATCGAAGAAAAGGGTTCTACCCCCTGAACTCCTGATGATATCCTTAGGATCTTATTTCCATGGTCGATCATGGCCTGTCAATCGTTTATTGCAAAAAAACATAAACACAACAACGAAAGACATTCCTTTCAAACCCCAAGACAATACACCACCGCAGCGACCACTATGCAAAGCACCTCACGTGCAGCTTCACCCGTGTGTGCCATACCGTCTAGTTGCTGCCACAGGAACCACAGAAAAAGCAGAACTACCCAACTTGTGTGCCGGCCGGCCGGCAAGCTACTCTCTGAATCTATTGTACACTTTCAGATACATGAAGCAAGGCCAACCGACTCGCCCACCAGCGGTTCGGGGCAACTTTTCGGCAACTTTGTACAAAGCTATTAAAGAAAATGACATCTCTTTTTACCGAATGTTGATCTACGTAGCCAGAATAACTCTAAAGTATTTAACGCCATCAAGTTTGCTGCATCCAACCCATTCATCAGACCAGTTAAAAATCCGTCGGAATTTTCTTTAATCTTATATAAACAAGATTATTATCGTAAAAGTCACATTTTCAACTTGATGGTCCTTTAGAATTTGGTCACAAGTGACCGGAGATGAAAAAGATAGCAGTCATCTGAGCCAGCAAGGTCGCTCACTGCTGCTGCTCCTGCTGACGCTGAGCCGTCCAGCTCAGACCGACTGCCCCCTCCTCGGGAGATTTCAACGCAGAGGGAAAAAATGATCCGCTACGCTCCTGGCTTCACCCGTCGTCCCAGGAGACCGGACCGGACACTAGGCCCTGATGGCATCTCGGTCGATCTCATTACTCGGTGGTATTTGAGCTCTGGCCTTTCGAACAGTTTTCATGCGAGTTTACCTTGCTGGTCTCTCTCTCTCTCTCTCTCTCTCTCTCTCTCTCTCTCTCTCTCTCTCTCTCTCTCTCTCTCTCTCTCTCTCTCTCTCTCTCTGGAAGGGGATATTGGAGAGTCAGGGAGCCACACCAGGAAGGCATTCTGTTCAAGCGAAAGAGGATTCCCTTTCCGCTTGTATTGTGTAGCGATTATCGTCCACAGGTTCATTAATGCAAGCTGTAAGTAACATTTTTGTGCCATTAATAATTACTTCCAAGCAATAACAAATACATTACTGCACCAGAGATAAAGAAAAACACTTTATTTGCGACTATTCTCATCTTGAAAACGAAACGCAAGTCTTACGTCAGAGGAATTCCAAAATACAGGTATTAAGAATTGATCCTCACTGCTCCATGTTTTCATATGAGGGTCTAGGCTGATATGGGAAGAATGTTGGGTCAGTGGGATGACCTGGAGAGAATGCCCGGTCAGTGGGATCTTGCGCAGAAATGAGTGAAAGATAGGGATCAAAACGCATCTTCTTATTTTTGTATGTATGTCCAGCCACGACACGCCAGTGAATGAGACAACATCGAACCCTCCCTTTGAATTTTTTGAGCACGATCTCTGATGTGAATCTTCATCTATGGTTACTCTTCTGTTCACAGAATCTCATCTTGCCTCTCGTACTGTATCCTTATTTTACGAAATCCTTTGTTTGAGCTTCTATAGACCCGCATCCCAAAAGAGAATGGATGACCACCAAGTGTTCTACAGGTGGTAGACAAGAACCCCCTTATCGCCTATGATTTCACCCCATGGACGAATTCTCATACCATAGCAAAAGAAAGAACTGGAGACAAATAGAGGATCAAAAAGCAGATGATTTACTGAAGAGAAAGGAATCGAATCTCCATAGAGTAACCCTACAACTTCATGTGGAGAAAAAAGTCTAGGTTCAGGTTGGTTTTCGTGTCAAGATCTTAACGTGGGACCACAGATTCACCGCAGGTAACAAGGTCAGGCCCACAAAACAGTCTTACCTTGACTGGAGCAAAAACTCTACCGTGGATTATAGTCGGGGCGAACCCATCAAGGTGAAAGTGTTGTAAGTATGTTACAGACTAAGAGACTTCTCTCTGGTCTAGTATGCTGTCTCCATGTTCATTTAGATCAGATATTCAGATTGCCATATCTGTTCTCCCCCCCGTCATTATATTCCAGTGAGCGTTAGGTGCTAACATTGCCCTTTGGGAAATTTTCGCTGTAAGTTACCCCTAAGTACTTCAGTCTACAAGAACGTCATAGGCCATCAAATGACCCGCTATCTAAGCCTTCCCATGTATTCCTGTGTAATCTCATCTTTCAACGGTAGATATATATATATATATAGAAAGCCAGAAGTGAGGAGACCTTCAAATAGGTATATAATCAACCTCTTTGGTCTCCTGCCGCCTTATGGGTCTTCCTTAGCTTGAGTGAGGAAAGGAGTTTGCACGAGGAAAAAGGAAAAAAGGGCAACTGTGATGAAAGGAAACGCGATGATGTGAAACTCGAGTGGAGTCTTATATACATCAGACCAGTGCAGGAGGGAGGGAGAGAGAGAGAGAGAGAGAGAGAGAGAGAGAGAGAGAGAGAGAGAGAGAGAGAGAGAGAGAGAGAGAGAGAGAGAGAGAGAGAGAGAGTAATCCATATACACTACCAGATAATATTCATACTGAGGATTTCTCTCGCTGTATGCCATCCTAATTACTTTGCCTTTACGCTGGTATAAGACCAAATTTGGGAGGTTGTCTAGGTTGGGTGGGAGGTAAGTGCAACCCTTCTTCTTGCTTTTTACCTTCCTCGCGACCTTGGCATCATCCTGCAGACACCTGGCGTAGTACACCAGTTTGTATGAAAGCAAATTTATATACTCTCGTAGTTAGGAAGCGAGATCAAGGCATGCACAGAGGGGACTACGTATATATGTATACATATGTATATGCCCCCTCCCCTCAGGTCGTTTTCTACGCGCCCGTGCGCGAGGTCGTTCTCTACCCATCCGTACGTGAGGTCGTTTTCTACCTGTCCGTATTTGTGGTCGTTTTCTACCTGCCCGTGCGTGAGGTCGTTTTCTACCTGCCTGCACGTGTTATCTTTTTTTTATCTATTTTACGCATGAATGCATGAGGTCGTTTTCTTTGCGCGCGCGTGCGTGGGGTATCTCTTTTTCTTTTACGCGCACGTGCTTGAGGTCGTATTGTACGCGGCCGCGCGTGCGTGAGGTCGTGCTGATACGCTCCTCCAGTGACCTTCCTGGTCTGTACCTCTCATGTGTGTCGCCTCA
Source organism: Panulirus ornatus (assembly GCF_036320965.1). Lineage (NCBI taxonomy): Eukaryota > Metazoa > Arthropoda > Malacostraca > Decapoda > Palinuridae > Panulirus > Panulirus ornatus. Next base: position 26,793,333 of record NC_092271.1, on the reverse strand, counting down.
GTGAATGACACTTGAGTTCCAGAGATTTGATCATGACGGAGTGTAGAACAATACATCGCTTTCAGCCCATGAACATGTTTACGTCAGCGTATAGATAAATAAATAGATAAGTATATACAATGATACTTTTGAAAAGATTTATAGATGCGGTAATGCACCATCGCTTGAGCAAGAAGTTAGGGAGAAGGGGTGTTGGTGTGGGGGGTGGGTTGTAGAAGAGCTGAGGTATAGAAGTGCACACACACACTGAGCCTGAGAGATGGTGAAAGTCACTCCCACATCACTACATCAAACAGGAGAAAGTACACACAACATGACTCTTGTCCTGGGAAATTATGCAAATAGCCACACATTTGTGGCGATTCATATTGTGATTGTGATGTTTACCAGAGAAAGTCTGTTTTAGCTTTACGAGCCTCCAGAGCTATGTCGTGATGTTAGCTGGTTCTCCTAAAGCTAAGATAGATACGTCGTGATGATAGCTGATCTTTCAATGCTAAGATTACTAGGGGCCCTATAGCTGCTAAGGTACGTTGTGATGACAGCTGGCCCTCGAAAGCTAAGGTGTGGTGATAGCTGAGGCCAAAGGAAAAAAAAATTGAACAAGTGTCATACTAGTAGTGGTCAGGTAAGAAAGTAGCTTTGAAAACACCTAAACCATCTCAGTGAAAAATCTTGAATAATGTAATTAAAAACTGGTAGAATCACACAGCGAGAGCTCAAAGCATGTGTTTCTCAGCGAACCTGGCAATAATGAAAACATATATTGTTATCCTTGTGCATGATTTATTGTCCTTGAACTCATACAGACACCAACATCTCTATGTACAAATACTGACCTACCCTTTCATGAAGATATTCCCCTACTCATAATGATATATATATATATATATATATATATATATATATATATATATATATATATATATATATATATATATATATATATATATATATATATATATATACATATGAGTAGGACTAATGAGTAAGAAGATGAGAAAAACTCATTATAATTATGTCACAATCCTCTTAACTCCAGCCTATGGATAACAGCCACGAAGCCGCCAGTCATGCGCATAACAGTGAGAACCACCATGCTGTTCCATGGGCGAGGCGTGAGGTCATCTTCCCTTCTCAGGACCAGGAAATTATTTAGTGAAGGTTCTTCGTTCACGAACCGCTAGCCAGCCATCAGGATGCACGCCAAGCGCAAGTCCCACCACGAGTTACCTCGCTGAGAAGGGGAGGGCCGCCAGATTCTTCGTTCGCTGGCCTGTTATCACCGCTAACGTGGTATTTGCTCGTAGGTTTCTAAACCTCGTTTTGCCAGCGACCTTTTATGAATCTAATTTCAGAGGAAGGGAGATAGACAGACAGACACAGACAGACAGACAGACGGAATGAGAGAGATAAATGCTATAGGGTTTGGATAAAGGATTAAAATGAATTCCCCGACTGACTGATTTACCAGCCTGGTGATCTCTTCTCTGTATATATATGTAAAGAGTAATGTATATATATGTAAAGAGTAATGCCGACTCACCTCTTCGAGGAAGATAAACATGATCATAGATCAATGGAATATACAAAAGAGTGAATTAAGTACAATCACCATTTAATTATATTAGATATGTTTATCTGTCATAAAGCCAATGATTGTGTGAAATTAAATTACCTGTTCTTTTACCAAGAAATATCTTTATCTTTTTATGTATCTATCTACCTATTTATCTGCATATCTATCTATCAAACATCCTTCCCTTCTCAGTTTCGCGGAGTCCATCCATATACATGACCTGTGGTAGTGGGGGGGGGGGGGAAGATAAGAGACAGAGAGAATGAAGAAGAGAATCAAGGTTGGGTTGAGAGAGAGAGAGAGAGAGAGAGAGAGAGAGAGAGAGAGAGAGAGAGGAGAGAGAGAGAGAGAGAGAGAGGTGAGCCTTGAGACACTTCCTGGTACCCCCGGACGGGTGGGCGACATAAGCTTGTCCTCAAAGGCTTCGTTTCCATTAGCCCTCGGGCGAGGTCTGACCTTTTTTTCGTTGGCACCTCAGCCATACCAGACGGCCAGTTTTTGCTCCCGGACTCTGAAACAAGACTGCTCTTCCCCTGATTGCCTTCCTCCTCCCATGGCTTTCACAAAACGGATGCCGAGGCAACCAGTCAAAAATATATATATTCTGTCAAATAGATTTATGAATTATACATCGAGAGGGAGATCTTTATAGTATTTGCAAGTTATACGTTAGGAATATTTTTCTATCTTTATAATTCTTGTTGTGAAAATAAAGGCAAGTTGTCGCATGTCTTGTCTCTTCCTTGAAACAAAAGTCGTTACCAGTGAAGCAAGACGCCAGATATAGCCCCGTGACGCACCAGTCACAAAACGCCACGTCATACCCTCGGCGTTCAATTCCACCAATGGGAGGCGACATCAGCCTTCCTCCCAGGTCAAGTGACACCTCATCGCACCTCATCCCTTCGAAGTCACTGGACCAAGACCTTCACCTTGCTCCCTCAAAGGAAATATCAGTGAAGTCACGGAATTCACTTCTATCACTTTTACGTATGAGACAAATAGATAGATGAATACATGAATAGATAATTGCTCTCTACATTCACGAACCAAGCGTGTACTGACGCTATTGAGATGGTAGGAAAAGGGGTCTGAATAGTCAAGGGTCTAGTTGATTAAGGGTCCTTACAAGGCAAGGGCTGGGTGTGGTCTGCCCACGTTGACCATGCCCGCCATGACCCTCGAGTACGGGGCGTGGTCTGGTCACGTTGACCACGCCCACCACAGTCCTGCAGGGTGGGACCTGAGGGAGAGAGGAAGTACAGGGTGTCCTTGCCCTGTGTTGAGGTCCCACGTCTTCCCTTAATGAAGAACCCAGCGCATTGCTTGGTTCTTCACTTGGCTTCCGCGTCAGCCAAATGGATTGTAAACGGGAACATCTTATAAGCTAAGGAGATCCTAATTGCTAAAGGACACACACACACACACACACACACACACACACACACACACAAATGATAGTATCGCATAGAATGGCGTAATGTCACAACCATAATTCTTACAGTCACAAGCAAATGTCAAAAATATATCTGCCAGGATGAAGGAAGGATGAGCAAAGATATGCGTCACAGGGGCAGAATACGCAGAGATGTCCAGTACAATGAAGGATACCAAGAGATGTGCGTCACAGAGAGGGATGAGCAGAGATGTGCGTCACAGAGAGGGATGAGCAGAGATGTGCGTCACAGAGAAGGATGAGCAGAGATGTGCGTCACAGAGAGGGATGAGCAGAGATGTGCGTCACAGAGAGGGATGAGCAGAGATGTGCGTCACCATCATAGCTGATGGGGGCTTCTCAGGGAACGTTTTGTTATCAGTAGGCGATGATAACTCTCTCTCTCTCTCTCTCTCTCTCTCTCTCTCTCTCTCTCTCTCTCTCTCTCTCTCTCTCTCTCTCTCTCTCTCAGCAAAGATGCTGATTGAAATCAGACAGATGAAGCTCGGGAATAGACAGACACAGAAGCGTTAGTAGATAGGATGAACGGAGGGGCCGACCATTCACAGAAGCAGCGACCGAGGGGGAACAGAAACCGGGTCATACCACTCAAAGTGTGGTGGACCACAGCAACTAAGTCTCGTTCGCTAGTTCTGAGTGGGTCGCGCGACGAGGTAGATTAAAATGACACGTATACAGGACGGACAGAGAGACGAAGTAGCACAGAGAGAGTGAAAGACGTGGTAAGAGAGAGAGAGAGAGAGAGAGAGAGAGAGAGAGAGAGAGAGAGAGAGAGAGAGAGAGAGAGAGAGAGAGAGAGTAACAGAGAACCCACACTTACCGTTCCCGGACGCATGACAGTCACCCCATGACAGAGAAGGATGAGATGATGTGTCACCAAGGCAGTCAACTGTGTCAACAAGTGTTAACCCTCCGTGACAGAAAGGCCAGGTTCTGGTCACACTGACCACTGCTACATGTGCTGTAAAGTTTGATCCAAGATTTTAATTCATTTTTCTCATAATTGTAACGTTTCATGCTAAATGATTTGCATTTGACGAGATATATTCATTTTCTACGAAGTATTTTACTTTTGTTTAAGTGATCACGGATGACGAAGTGTTCTGATATGTGTTCCATAGTGGCCACAACCTCCATAGTGGCCACAACCTCCATAGTGGCCACAACCAAGTCATAGTTTTCTACAGATCATCCGAAGGTGGATGTTCCTCCCCAGATAATGATGGGTTATAATCAGCACACACCCACCTACCTCAACCAACCAAGAAGTAAACAGTTGTTTGTTTACCTGCGGTCAACCATCACACCAAAATCATTGCTTCTCTTCACTCCACTCCACCATAACATACCCTGCACAGCTCACCATCACAACCATTCTCATATCTAGCCACTACATGCAATAACAGTAACTACAACAAGCATTAAGAAACAACCATCGCAGTCCGTCAATACAACCACAACAACCGATTCCAATAATCAACCAGAATAAACACAAACTGCAGTCAACCACCACAACCAACCACCACAACCAACCACCACAACCAACCACCACAACCAACCACCACAACCAACCACCACAACCAACCACCTTGTCATAGCCATCCAAACATTCGTTAAACTTAAAAAAAGAAATATATATTTATATACGAAAAAGAAACAAGATCAGATCATTAAGTTTGTCATGCATGAAGGAGTTAATCATTCAACAATTTTTCGTCGTCATACTAACAATAAACTTGAGATATTCAACATTATCAAAATGTAGTGTGAAGGAATTATTACTGCCTGAGGGGTCGAATACTTCTTCTCCAGCCGACCAGAATGCCTCTACCAAGACGACACTCTGAAAAAAAAAAAAGACCAGTTGAAGGAACCTCTAAAGCAAGAACGACCAACATGGAGGCCAAAGACGACAACAGCAGAATGACATGCTCAACGAACTGATAGACAGACTGACCAAGAAACGACCGCTGGGACGACACTGGACGACTCTCTTTTTGTGTATGTGTGTGACTACCTATCTATATTTTCGGGGAGGAACTTCTGTACTCGTGGTGCCCCATATGTTGTGTGTGTGTGTGTGTGTGTGATTTGTACTTGTCTCTTACGGGGAGAGAGGTTTACACAAGTGTTGCCCCGTCCATTGACCTTGTATATATGTACCAATGTCTTTCTTCCTATGAATGTATGAACACACATAGTCGCATCTCATCCTAAGCCAGATAGCCACTTATCGATCAGCCCCAAGAGGATGAACACCTGGGCTGGGTGAAGGCCAACTGTCACAACGAAGATTCGAACCCATGTGCGTCAAATCTCTGGCTGGCCCTTGCCAACTTATGGTCAGCAACGCTAACCACTACACCAGGCATTCGTGCGTAGATCACGAAAAGGATCAATAGAAATAACACAGGGCGTTACTTTCGTACACCATCGTTAACATGCTCATGCTTTCGTGAGCAGTATGAAACGCTCGCGGAGTCAGTATGACACACACACACACACACACACACACACACAGGGCGAAGGTAAGCCGTGGAATCCATGTGACCCGGTTCAGAGGCCGAGCGATAGATCATATCAGCTTGAAAGTGCAAGCGTTTGAGCCGGGCACCGGCGCTGCTGGTCTCTTGAAAGTCGTCCGGGAACAGATGGCTCCCTCTCTTGGTCTTTCAGGGCTACGAGGTGAGAGACTAACGACCATCCATGACGTAGCCAGACAATGACGCAGGTATGAGGTCATCATTCTCTGCTACGTAAAGATGAAGCTTTTGTCCAGGCGCAGGTTCTGTCTGCCCTCATGAGTTCCGGAAAGGTAGTTTGGTATCACACACACACACACACACACACACACACACACACACTCCACTGTCCATAATCATAGAGGAATTCAGCGAATTTATCCATGTCATCAGAAAGGTCCGTCACCCAGCTAATGACTGTTTTGCTCTTCACCATTGCCAGTGTGGTAGTTACCGCTGACCACCATCGCTCCTGCTTGTGAGTTCGAGATGTGCAAGTGAGGATCCGAAGCTTCTGTCTCAGGAGGCAGCCAGGAACAAGCCGGGAGCACCTTGCAGACATCCTGCTGAGCAAATCGTATATCTTTTGTCTTGCAGGGAACGAGAATATGTCACACTTTTACGCAATAACGCCCGAGATTTCCAACAATGAACACCGCGGCGATTACGGACGTGAGTCGCAGAAACGATCACCTAGTGACCCGGATCAAACCAGTAAACCTCTCGGTGTCAAACCCACCTATGGATTATGTTCCATGGTAACCAAGCTCCAGTCCGTCCCTACACGTACGGAGGTTCTGGTTCAGACAGGGACTTGGGAGGGAGATGTGTTCTCCTTCACGAATCACTACGAATGTTCCTTTCTGTGTGTTTGTGTGTGTTGCTGTGAGCGGATCAATGAAGCAACCCGAAAGCAACACACTGTACGGTTCATTGAAAGCACAACCCTGTTGATTATCCACCTACAACTAGGAGGGAGGGACGAACGATGATTTAACTGAACGTAAATGAAATAAGAATCCTACGTTGGAGGATTTTCTAAGACAATTCCAACGGGCATTAGAACAGATAAGTTCAGGGTTCTCAAGATTACGGGATGGAGCAGTAGCTTTGTGCTGACGGACGGAGTAGTTTGTAATTTAAGGATATGAGACAGCTTTAGGATGCGTGTGGGGGCCACGTGCTACACGAGAGACAAGTGGCCGACACATAGGCTGCAAGGGTGCGAACCAGCATGGAGGAGCAGGTCTCACCAACTAACGAACTCACTCACACACATAAACGCACACACGCACGAACACACGCCCCTTGGTCCATTGGCCATGTCCAGCCATCGAGAGAAGGTTGGCTGGATCAGGAGGTTGTGTGTGTGTGTGTGTGTGTGTGTGTGTGGTGGGAGGGGAGGAGGGAGTAAAAGGGGGGTGCAATGGCGGGGGAGGGGGGGACGCGGGGGGAAGGTGACCGGGGGTAACACCACGGGAAAGTGAGAGAATAAATAGGAGGGGCAGTGCGGTGGTTCGGCAGTCTCAACTCACCTCCGGCACCATGTACAAGTTGGCCATCCTCCTCCTCGTCGGTGAGTGGCTCTCCTTTTGGTATTGTGCGAACAACAAGAAGCCATCTGTCTAGGAGCCAGCTGGCACTTTAGGAACCGACGCGACACCACCCCAGTGCCAACAGTTGATAGTTTGTTACATCAAGGAACAACTCGGCTCTATGAGGCTTCCCTATTCTGGGCGTTTAGTGCATATAGAACCCATACGTTCAACATGTGAAATGTTTATTTGCAGTGAACCGAGAAATATATATATATATATATATATATATATATATATATATATATATATATATATATATATATATATATATATATATTGCTGAACCGTTGCGGGTGTTTTATATTGCTTTAACTCTGAAGTAAATCTTTTAAAGACATCTATTACAACACTGATCACACAAGAGAAGAATGTTTCAAATATTGTGGTCGTCAGTGCATTTCAGTCTTACTTATCGACGTCCATCTTTAGTTTACTCGACCCCTACAGCCGTTTGCTCGACACTCTCACACCAGGCCACTCGATTCTCCACCAGTCGTTCGACATGTGCCACTAGCGCCACTCAGCACCTCACCACTGATAGCCAATTGACACACAAAGCCGCGAGAGACCCACCCTCAGTCGCTCAATGCGTACCACTTACTGTTCGATACCCACTCACACCAACCGATACTAATAAACCAGACATCCACCACCGTAGGCGTGGATGCCACAACCAACCAGTCAACTTCAAGATTAACCTTAAGTTAGGTTAGGTGATTTGCCATAAGTTAAGTTAGGCTACTGTTTCTCCCTGTCGTATCCAAAGTCGCGAAGGATTTCGTTGGGTTCACAGTGGAAGTATGAAATGCTAACAGTTAATCATACAAATGAGATCATCTGGCCTTCAGAAATGAATGTCCACTTTTGTGTCAGCTTCGCCTCCGTGTCAGGGTCGAGCTGTGGTTGCCCGAGTCCCGTTATTTTCAGAGAAAACGGTGACTGAAAAGTGAAGGCGAGTTGGAGGTGTGGTTGACTCATTTCCTGCTTGATTTCACAGGGAGTTTCTGAGACAATAGCTTTAGTTGAATATATATATATTCATATATATATATATATATATATATATATATATATATATATATATATATATATATATATATATATATATATATGTATATATATATCCAATTGAATTCGCTTTTGGTGACTACATAAATCATCTAAATTATCTTCATTCAATTTCTAGTCTTTATTCTAATCAGCGAATGTACAGTTTTGCTGCATTCTGTAGAAAGAGCGTCATCTCACGTTACAAATGCAATTAGTCCTACCTTCTTAAAATGCGATTGACCTAAGTTAATATGTAATGTGACTGAGTGACTTGAGTCTAAATAATCAACTTGAATGACATTAGTTCGTCTCACCGATACAGATCTTATAAAGACATTGATGAGCGATATGTGTGGCTGTGTTCCCAAGGATTTTATACATATAATCAACCCTCTTTCTTTGTAACTATAGGGTTTAGTGTTACATACAGAGAACATTAGATTCCCTTGATCCACAACTTTCTAAAGGTTTAGCTTCATGACTTACAGGGTGTAATGTTTGTGTGTGTGTATATTTGCGCATGGGATGTATGTGTAGGTATAATATATATATGTATGTAGGCAGGGATATATCTGTTGATATAATATGTATGTGTAGGCAAGGATGTATGTATGCTTATAGTTGTGAAACCAGGTACACCAGGAAACCAGGTAGAAAATGGAGTGCTGGTAATTGGAAATGAAATTACATATATGAAGCAGCAGGTTCGTAGAGATTGATGAACAGATAAGCGAAGGACAGACGTGGGGGGACAGACAGATTACAAGGTGGGGTGAACCACTGAATATGGAGAGGTCATAGTGATGCTACTAAGTATCAAGGGGTCAAAGTGGTGCCACTGGGCATGGAGGGGTCACAGCGGTACCACTGGGCATGGAGGGGTCACAGCGGTACCACTGGGCATGGAGGGGTCACAATGGAGCTCCTCAGTATCGAGGGGCCACAATGTTGCCACAGAACACATGAAGTCTGTCCTGGCACAACCACATGGAGTGAAAGGTGAATTGACGAAGACTATTAGCCACGTAGATGAAAAGTTATTTGAACTCTCTTCCTCTCCCACCACAGGCATCGCCGCTGCTCAGTACAATTGTCCTGAAAACGATGGATTTTACCGTGATACTCAACAATGCGACAAATATTACGACTGCTATAGAGGCGTAGCGACGGAGAAGATGTGCGCTGACGGTCTGGTGTTCGACACAAGCAAGGCTCCTAAAGTCGAATTCTGTGACTATCCATTCATGGTCGATTGTCCCGAAGGCTCCATCCTCCGTAAGTATAACATGTCTCACGTCCAGTGTGTGTGTGTGTGTGTGTGTGTGTGTGTGTGTGTGTGTAAAGTTTTGCCAAGGGCAAGCTTGGCACGGGTTCTTATCATTGATTTTGGGTGTGCCATTACTGGGAACAAGTCGGATGTGCGAGCTCAAGTGTGCCATTGCTGGCACAGGATGGTTATGTTTAGCTGCTGTGTGATGCGTGTGTTGTGTAAAAGATGATGATGATGATGATGATGATGATGATGACGATGATGACGATGATTATAATGATTTGCTTCATCCCAAATAAATGCTGTTCAAGAGAAGAATGTGATTATCGTAAACAATATGATCAAAATACAAAATTGGTACATCCTTTGATTAATAAGTTTATTCATTCATGAAATTCTGTCAATCTAAAAATCAGTCACGTCTCAATCAAATATGAAATGTGGTACTTTTCCAAGATAATCTTATACACGAAAAACACTCAGGGATGTAAGCATATCAAGATTAATCCTCTGAGGTTATAACATTTTGCATCGAAAAGAAAATCAGAGAAAAAGGGACCAAAAAAATAAAGGGATAAAAAAATTTGGAGTTAAGAACAGATTAAAACCAAGGATGACAAAAGTGGATATATGTGTCAGAAGTGGAAGGGAACAACGAGAACGGGGAGACCAAACTGGAGATGGAAGGATAGAGTGAAAAGGATTTTGAGCGCTTGGGTCCTGAAAATACAGGAGGATGAAAGACGTGCACGAAATAGAGTGACTTGGAACGGTGGTGGTATACTGGGGTCGACGTGCTGTCAATGGACTGAGTTAAATCACGTGAAGTGTCAGGGTAAACTATGGAAAAGTCTGTGGGACAGCTAGAGAATGGATGTGAGTGGATGCTGCCTATCCTTGTCTGTTCCTGGCGCTACTTTGCTAAAGCAGGAAACGACAATGAAGTATGTAATACATAAAAAAAGTCTATTATGGAAAGAAATTATATATATCACTTAGTTCAATAGGATGAATATTATTGCGTTTACGGTTAGAATTCCATCGGAGATGGGAGGGTACAGTTGTAAATGGGGAGTTACAATTGTAGAGGGGGGGGGGGTTGCTGTTGGAGAAGGGGGGAAGGAGGGGGGTGTTGTAGTTGAAGATCTCGGGTTGTAGTAAGCCAAGTGAGGGAGGGAGGGAGGGAGGGAGTGAGGGAGGGAGGGAGGGAGGGAGGGGATTGGGGTGCAGCTTTTGCATCTTCATCTGTGCTGTGGTTTATCTTCTTCCCAAACCAAGAGGACTGTGTTTTAACGAGAGGGAAATCTGGACAAACCTCATGTCGAAGCATATTTCTCTCTCTCTCTCTCTCTCTCTCTCTCTCTCTCTCTCTCTCTCTCTCTCTCTCTCTCTCTCTCTCTCTCTCTCTCTCTCTCTCTCAAGGTTAACATCAGCCCTCCGAATCCATCTCGATCTCGCCTCCGCGTCGAACGCCTCTGAAAATGAACGGTGCTGAACCCTCCCTCATTGCTGAAACCTTCTCAAGATGACACCCCCCCCCCCCTCCTAACCCCCCATTTGCTGAATCCTTCTCATGTGTATGATCTGCTCAATGCCAATTCTCCAACTTTCCTCTCCTTCGTATTGGATCCACAATCGAACAACATTTCATTCTCTCGTAACTAACTAACTAACTATATATATATATATATATATATATATATATATATATATATATATATATATATATATATATATATATATATATATATAATGTCTATATATGCCTCTCTCTCATTATCACAGAGCCTCCAAATCCATCTGGCATCGAGTGTCCCCGCCAGTATGGTCTGTTTGAGCACGAGGATCCTTCCAACTGCGTGGATTACTACCAGTGCGTCGAAGGCGAGGTGAACACCCTGAGGTGCGGCTCTGGTCTAGTCTTCGACGAGTTCACCGGCACATGCCAGTGGGAACATACCAACATCCGCTCCGGCTGCATTGCAAGGCCTGGTAAGTCAATCTATTTCTGGCTCCTCCTCTACACGACCATCTCACATCACACGTTGTGAGAAAATGACGCAAAAAAAAAAAAATCTTCTTTGTCTCTCTCTTTTTTTTCAGCTGTGGTATGATATTCTTTGCTTTTCCAAGTGTCCTTTATGGCTAAGGCTCTTCTCTCTCTCTCTCTCTCTCTCTCTCTCTCTCTCTCTCTCTCTCTCTCTCTCTCTCTCTCTCTCTCTCTCTCTCGTATGTTATGAGAAAAATGACTCATCTTTATGATATATGATGATTCAGGCATTCTGAAAATATCTTTGTTCCTCCTGCTTGTAAGACGTTCCTTGTTCGACACACGCGTCATATTTGCCTGCTCTATGTACTATATCTTCTTTGTGGACATATCCCCGAGGGCCTTTTGGGAACAGGTTATTTATGACGTCTTTCATACCAAGTCTTCTTAGCATATTTCATCCATCTATTTCAAGAGAGTTGTAAGTTTTTACACAAACAGAACCTGATCTTCGTCCTAATATTCTTCCTCTCTTTGGGGGGGAAAAAAATGGCATCCCGTATCTCCTTGTTATGAAGTGTCTATGGATTTAGAAGGTGGTTTATTTCATGGAAAAGTGATGAGACTTCCCCTCACTGCACTTCTCTGCAATACCACCATGTCTGTAGTCCTTCTGGCTCTCACTATGTGGCTGTAGATCCTCACCTCTGTAGCATTCGCAGACGATCACTCATTCGGAACCACAACTCTCTCATTTTTCCAGTGTAAAGCCTTCGCTCTACTCCTTCCTCACCGAAGACATTCCACGGTTTCCTTTCACGACTCTTCTTATTCCCGTAGTGGTTCTCCCTGATGGATTTTCCTGCCCTAATGCCACCCAAGTACACACCAACGGCCAGGAATTAGACCATCCACGCTACCCTAAGCAGGACGATTGCCGATCCTTCTACGTGTGCCAAGATGGAAAATACCCAACATTGTCGGGTTGCAGTGAGGGTCAAGTATATAACGATCAGACTCTGGTATGCGACGCCCCTGAGAACGTACCCGGATGGTGAGTTGAATTCCCTCGTTTGGTGAAATTATGATATAGAGCACTTTATCTGAAACTAATATTGTATATCGTTGGGGGTTTGGTAATCTTCGATGATCCTCTCCCGTTCTTGTATTCTAAAACGCGCCCCTTACTTACAGTGAGAACTACTACGGAGACTCCCTCTCTCGGACATCAGGTGGTGGCAACTTCTAATCACTGAAGCTGTTCAGATATGAACCTTTTTTGTTTCCCCCTCCCTATGTGTGATTAGGGAAGCGAGTGTCACTAGTAGCCCGGTATCTGTAAGACATTCTCGTGTCCACTTCCTAGCTTCCCCCGACGCGAGCAACATCCTTGAAGAATAATTACGTATGTGTATAAATACAAAATCTAAGACATTAGAAAAAAAAAATATAAGGAAATATGTATATAGAAAGAAGAGACAAGAAAGATTTGCATTTAACCTTTATATCATATTAGGTAATCATAAATTTTCATGGTTCTAGTCTTAACCTGAATTTCTTTTTTTTTTCTTTGTAAATTTGTCTCAGTGTGTCGATTGGCACTTTCTGATGTACAGTATTCGGTTAATTTTTTGCTTACTGCAAGAGCAGCGTTTGCCTCTTACAGCTTTTATCTTTTTTTATATTGAATGTGTATCTTGATATTATCTTTCTCTTACATGCCCACTCTTCATCTTTCTTCTTTGATTTCCTTCATTTTTTTTTTTTATATAATTTTCGGACTCACCCTACCAGTTTGAATTCCTTCTCCTATTGTTATTTATAAATGCACATCAACACTTGTTGCGTGCTCACAAATAAAAAAGATTTATAATGTCGTTATGTGTGTAGTTTGCTTCACCCCCCCTGTTTACCGTGCACATTAGGCAATACGTTGCGTTCTTTACAGAAACACCAGTCCTCCTTCAGTCTCTCTCTCTCTCTCTCTCTCTCTCTCTCTCTCTCTCTCTCTCTCTCTCTCTCTCTCTCTCTCTCTCTCTCTCTGTATCTTCGAACACAGCAGGTCTGCACAAACTTACCCAAAAATTGGTGGTGAGAATTTCTCATATTTCAATAGAACACACACAAAAAATTGGTGGTGAGAATTTCTCATATTTCAATAGAACACACACAAAAAATTGGTGGTGAGAATTTCTCATATTTCAATAGAACACACACAAAAAAAAAAGAAAAAGAAAAGAAAACAGAGTGTCACATACAGTGAACCCAAAGTTATTCTTCATTGTTCTGACTGAAGGCATTGTACATTGTTCTCCCTGAAGTCATTCTACAATGCTCTGATGGAAGTCACTGTTATCTATCGCCACAAAACGCTGACGCTGCCTCCTTGGTGGCATATTCATGCGTGCGATACTTGTCAACTTTGATTTCTGGGATCTGGTCACTTCAACTGCTGTTCATGGATGATGGTGAGAGGTAATTCATCTCTACAGTGGATAACAAAAGAAATAAGTCTTCCATCTTCACGTAAAGTGATTCTTCCTCATCTAAAGTAAAACTGCTTCATCTACGGTAATTCTTCTTCATCTAAAGTGATCCTCCTTCTTATTAAGTAATGCTTTTTCACCTAAAGTAATCCTTCTTCTTCTACGATAATCTTTTCCATAACTAAGGTAGTTCTTCTTCATCTAAAGTGATCCTCCTTCTTATTAAGTAATGCTTTTTCACCTAAAGTAATCCTTCTTCTTCTACGATAATCTTTTCCATAACTAAGGTAGTTCTTCTTCATCTAAAGTAATCATTTTCTATCTAAGGTAATTCTTCTTCACCTAGAGTAATCATTTTCTAAGATAATTCTTCTTCATCTAAGGTAATTCTCCTTCACCTACAGTAAACCATCAATCATCGTATAAAGTAAACCTTCTTCGTCTAAAGTAGATCTTACTCATCGAAAGTAATCACTCTTCATCTAAAGTAATTATCTTCATCTTAAGTAATCCTTCTTCATCTAAAGTACTTTTTCATCTAATTCCTCAAATGTGAATAGTTCCTTTTGATTTTAAACAGTGAAAATATTGCTCCTGTAAATAAATTCCTGAGATGAAATAAGATATCAAAAACATCCATTCCGAGTCTTATAGCCTCCACCTAACCCCGAGTCTTATAGCCTCCACTTAACCCTGTGTCTTATAGCCTCCACTTAACCCTGTGTCTTATAGCCTCCACTTAACCCTGTGTCTTATAGCCTCCACTTAACCCTGTGTCTTATAGCCTCCACTTAACCCTGTGTCTTAGTCCACTTAGTCCCGAGTCTTATAAGCTCCACTTAGCTCC